>NC_060156.1:7856240-7888495 GCF_021292245.1 Micropterus dolomieu | reverse complement strand
CCTTCATGAACCCATGTACATCTTCCTCTGTAATCTGTGCATCAATGGACTTTATGGGACATCAGGCTTTTACCCCAAATTCCTCAATGATCTTCTATCTACCACTCATGTCATCTCTTATGCTGGATGCCTTCTGCAGGGTTTTGTGTTGCACTCTTCAGCTTGTGCTGATTTCTCTCTTCTAGCTCTTATGGCCTATGACAGATATGTGGCTATATGTCGACCTCTGGTTTACCACTCTATGATGTCTAAACAAAGAGTTTGTGTATTTGTGTTTTTTGCTTGGTTTCTACCCCTTTACTTGATGTTCATGAGCACAGTAACAACATCTACATCAAGGTTATGTGGCTCACACATCCCAAAGATCTACTGTGTTAATTATTTCATTGGGAAACTAGCTTGTACTGTCTCCATAACAAACAATATTATTCCACCTTTTAATTATATTTTTTATTTTGGCCATTTTATTTTTATTATTTGGTCTTATGTATATCTGATCTCAACATGCCTAACATCCAAAGAGAACAGGACAAAGTTTATGCAAACATGTCTTCCACATTTTTTCTGTTTAGTGACTTTAACTGTGTGTATTCTTTTTGATTTGTTGTACATGCGGTTGGGCTCAGAAACGTTACCACAAAGTGCCCAGAATTTCATGGCAATAGAATTTATTTTTTTCCCTCCAATTATCAATCCCCTCATATATGGTTTCAAACTCACACAAATAAGAAATAGAATTATACAGTTTTGGTGTGGTAAACGTCTCTAGACTAGTACATTATCATCTAGTGTGTGTTTTTTGTAGTGACGTCCATTTATGCAATCACAAAATGTATATCATAATCCTTATTACTTGTGTGTACTTTAATAATAACAATAAAATTGTTATTATCATTGTCTTTTCTCACATAAAAGTTCTTTTTTGTACCTTTTTATGATCTCAAACACAGAAATCCGAAATAGCCATTGCTAACAAAGAATTTAGTGTTTTACTATAAATGAGTGTGTCAAGCATAGAGGATCAGGTGAAATATTAATAAACTTCAACAATATTAATTTGTTATCCCAATATGCATTTCTTAACTAATATATTGCAAAAATTACAATAACCTTGATTTATAATTCAGTCTGTGACAAGTCTTATTTGAACAGGCCTTCATCAGAGTAAGACTATTGTATGTATAGTCCAATAGTGTCCCAGAGAACAGGCTGCAGCACTTATGCATGGCAACCTCACAGATACCGTACATCTTTTGCCCAAAAATTACCATGTAGATTATTTGGGAAATATTATCTGAGCAATGGGGAATGAACTTCCAAAACAGACATTAAATGCACTTGAACGCAGCCTGTTGTCTTTGAAATCAGGGCCTGAAAATGAACATTGTAGTGTGAAATTAAATTACACAAACCTTGATAGATATGCCATCAATACAAACTGCAATAGAAGCTATTCATGCCCCCAAAATAACCACACAGTGGACAAATGTGATGCATCCACATAAAATATCCAAATGCTGAAAAGGTGAACACATTTACTGATAAGTAACATCTCATAACTTTCTCACAAAATTTACTAATTCTGTTGTAATATGATTGATTTTATATCAGTATCTGCATCTTAAATGCAAGTTCTGTTTATTTGTTCAGGTTTTCACATATTGGTCTCAGAGATTTATACCTCCACCCCAATATTATCAATAATGTCATTTCCACAGGCCACATTGTGGAGCTTTCATAGGGGCTGTTTCTTAAATTGAAAATGTATACCATTAATTTTGTGGATTATCAGTTTACCCCTTCTTTATTGGGCACTGAATTTAGAATGAAATGTCGCAGTTTTATTTCGTTTATTTTTTTGTTTTGCTAGCACTAGAATTAAAGTCCATTAACCTTATTTGCAAATAGAAGTTCAACAGAAGATGTGTGACGGAACAGCACGACGACCAAAGCACAAAAGTAAATCAACAACAAAATGGCTTCAGCAGAAGAAAATATACCTTCTGGAGTGAGCCAGTCAGAGTCCTGGCCTCAACCATACTGAGAGGCTGTGGCATGAGCTCAAGAGAGCGATTCCCACCAGACATCCCAAGAACATTGCTGAACTGAAACAGTTTTGTAAATGCGCCAAAATTCCTCCTGACCGTTGTTCAAGTCTGATCTGCTACTGCAACTTGGTTGGGGTTATTGCTACCAAAAGAGGGTCAACAAGTTATTAAATCCAAGAGTTTACATTGTATGTTCAATAAAAACATGAAAACATATAATTTGTGTGGTATAAGCAGATTTTGTTTGTCTATTGAAAATGAAGATCAAATGACCAATTTATGCAGAAATCGAGGTAATTTCAAAGGGTTCACATACTTCTTCCTGTGACTGTGTAGATAACAGCCATGCATCATCTATAACCGCTCAGGTAGTCTGAATGTTTGGTGCAAACATTTTTTAATTTTCCTCTAGCTGGTATAAATATCGGGATTGTAAAATGTGCTATACAAATAAACTTGCCTTGCCTTGCCTTACATGGTTCATATTCGTGTCCTAAAAATGAGCCCTGACGACGGCTCTTCATCATTCATCAAGGAGTGGCTTTGTGGTTTCGTAGGCCTAGTTTACACTACACAAGTTTTAGGCGATTCAGCGGTTTATCGGCGGTCGCCAGTGGTTGTGTGAACTACTCAGTGACGCATGACACATTTCTGACACATCGGCAACGTCTGCCAGATATCTAGCACGCCAAATATCTGGCGGAGTTGACCGACTCGACATCCATTTCCAGCCAATTAGAGCAGGCAGCTACTTTTTCACCGCAGAACACTTTTTACTCCCCTCAGCTCTCTCTGTAGCACACACAGTCCCTGCCACATGCATGTGCTAATCCATTCTTTCACACAGATTTTTTGTCTTTATAATTGGTATCTTTATAATAACAAACAACAGCTGTTTGGTGCGTAGGTTCGTGTCATTTCATATTTCACGTGTGTTTTCTTGACAAAACGTGGTTTGGAGACCAGTGTCGGGTGACAGAGTCGCTGTCAGCTTGTGTAGTGTGTGACCCCCTGTCACCAATTAGTCACGTAGTGTGAACTCCACAACGGCTTCAAGACTCCTGTCACAAGACGGCAAGTTGTGTAGTGTGAACGGCACGTCCAGCGGCCGACGCTGAAAATCGTGTGGTCTTCACAAGCCTTTAGTTGCTGTGCGATTTGGCAGCGTGAGAGTGTGAGACTAAGCCTGAAAGTGGGTGTCTCATGCCAAAAGTGTCTGAGTAGGCCACGCAATTAATATACAGTCCATAGGTCAGATAATCAGACAAGTTGTAAACAAGCTATATTTTAATTGCATTGCATGTTTTCTTAATGTGCAAACAAACCTTTGTAAAGGTATTTTAATTTTTTATTTAGATACAAGCTATATTTCAGAATGTTTTTTGTTACAAATTATACTTTAAAAAAGTGGTGGGGACATGTCCCCAGCGTCCCCAGTGTAAATGACACCTATGTATGAGTGGCTGTAATAGAGACCTATGTTTCACCCTACCTAAGGATTAATTACATTACTGTAGCCTGTGTATTCAATATTTAATGTTTTATTTTAATTATGGATAGTTGCTTGTTTTCTAAGTAAAGTTCACTACAAATGTCTACAGTAGCACATGGCTAGTACTATAGTTTTTTGGTCTGTGAGACTATATTGCAAGGAGCCTACAGCAGTGTGTTTACCCTAAATCTCAACTTAGCTGCTTTCAGGAACAGGCTAACTAACACTTGTTAACAATTATCATGAAGCAATAACATTTTAAAATATACAGCGGTTTTACGCTACTTAGTTTAAGCTTAGTTTTTAAGACAATGTAGGCTACTGTCAAAAAACAGCTAACTAGCTAAAGTAACTGAATTGCATGAAAATGACTTGAGCTAGCTAAAATAGTTATGTGGGAATATAGTTGTTTAAACTCCAAATGTATGGTTGATTTCTCAAGACAGAGCTGATTAAAAAAATGGCTATGACTTTTCAGAGATGTCATGAAGGCCGCTGCTTACAATTGCTGAATGACTGCCTGCGTGCTCCCGTCCCTGGGAGTTTGTACTCATGAGCCGAACCTGCCAAGTCCGAGCTTTAAAGTACAGAAGTCAGAACTTGGCAAACTCGGTATTGAGAAACAGCCGGGCTCAAGGAGAGCTGTTATCCAAAGTTGAAGGACACAAAATGACAAATTAAAAACACGTCAACAACGTGGGACAGGCTAAACTCTCTGCTACTGAAACACTTCAGTGCGAGTTGACGCCGGACAAAACCGCAGCACAGCCACTGCCTGTGTCAGTTCGGCTGACGCCATTATGCCTCGTTTGATGTTGTAAAATGTATACACCCTGTGCCCGCTCTGATTGGTGAGTAGGACCGGAACAGGAGGCGCATGGTGCTTGTCACACAAGGAAGACAATGGAATGACTTGTTAAAACGGATCAGATGCGCTGTATACGTAACCTACATGTTAATCGCCGTCTTCACGATTAGCTAATCGCGTTCTTCCATTTATCCATCGTCAACCACTTATCCTGCGTACAGGGTACAGGGGGGCTGGAGCCAATCCCAGCTGACATTGGGCGAAAGGCGGGGTACACCCTGGACAGGTCGCCAATCCATCCTAATCGCGTTCTTTCAAATCGCAATTTCAATTTCAAGACGATTAATTGTTCAGCCCTAGTTACCTACTGCTCTACTCTACTGCTTGAATTCCCAGCTTGTGTTGAGTCATCAGAGATAGATGATTTAAACAGAGGAACCAGTGCTGGCAGAGTCAGAGACACTCAGCACAGGATGACCGCTGCACCACCTACAACTCAGGAACAAATGTAAATATGTTTCTCTATTGTGACACTTTATGATTTGCACATACTGAGGTGAGAAACGTTGGATTTAAAACTAGACTTAAATGAACTATATTGTTACAGCTGACAAAGTTTAAAGGATAATGTTTCTGCCTTAACTTTTTTTTATACTTTCAGGATTAAATTACACAGTGCAATGACGATGTATTCTTTTTGCTCTCACTTTGTTTTACTTAATGATTTGGATAGTACATTTTGTTTTACTTAATGATTTGGATAGTACATTTTGTTCTATTATAACCATCATAGTACACCACAAACTTCATGAGCCTATGTATCTTCCTGTGTAATCTGTGTATTAATGGATTTTAAAGGAGGAATCTTATGTCTCCCTCTCATGTGATCTCTGTTACTGAGCGTATTAAAATAGTTATTTCAGATTTAGAATGATATACAAAGATGTTTAATTATGAATATGATTGATAATGAAACAGTAATAACTATGTTTACTCTGTCAGGGTTAAATGGCACAGCAAACTACAGAGTTGCTCTCTTTGCTCTCACTTTATTGTCTTACAGTGTGATTTGGCTGTTAAATTTGACCATTATTGTGACAATCATTGTGAACAAAAACCTTCATGAACCCATGTACATCTTCCTCTGTAATCTGTGCATCAATGGACTTTATGGGACATCAGGCTTTTACCCCAAATTCCTCAATGATCTTCTATCTACCACTCATGTCATCTCTTATGCTGGATGCCTTCTGCAGGGTTTTGTGTTGCACTCTTCAGTTTGTGCTGATTTCTCTCTTCTAGCTCTTATGGCCTATGACAGATATGTGGCTATATGTCGACCTCTGGTTTACCACTCTATGATGTCTAAACAAAGAGTTTGTGTGTTTGTGTTTTTTGCTTGGTTTATACCCCATTACTTGCTGTTCATGAGCACAGTAACAACATCTACATCAAGGTTATGCGGCTCACACATCCCAAAGATCTACTGTGTTAATTATTTAATTGGGAAACTAGCTTGTACTGTCTCCATAACAAACAATGTCATTCCAGCTTTTAATTATATTTTTTATACAGGCCATTTAATTTTTATTTTTTGGTCTTATGTATATTTGATCTCAACATGCCTAACATCCAAAGAGAACAGGACAAAGTTTATGCAAACATGTCTTCCACATTTGTTCTGTTTACTTACTTTAGGTGTGTGTGTTCTTTTTGATTTGTTGTACGTGCGATTTGGCTCAGAAACATTACCACAAAGTGCCCAGAATTTCATGGCAATAGAATTTATTTTTTTCCCTCCAATTATCAATCCCCTCATATATGGTTTCAAACTCACACAAATAAGAAATAGAATTATACAGTTTTGGTGTGGTAAACGTCTCTAGACTAGTACATTGTTATCTAGTGTTTGTGTGTTTTTTGTAGTTATGTCCATTTGTGCAATCACAAAATGTATATCATAATCTTCAACACACGTATGTATTTTAATCTCACATAAAAGTTACTTTTGAAGCTTTTTATGGTCTGAAACACAGAAATCTGAAAGTGTCATTACTGATAAAGAATTCAGTGTCTTACTATATGAGAGTGTCAAGCATAGAGGATCAGGTGTGATTTTAATGACCTTTAACAATAAATGTATTTCTTAATTTCTCAATATGCATTTCTTATAAATATATTGCAAAAGTCTTTCTTTAAAAAAAACTTGTTGGAGAAGGCATTCATCAGAGCAACAGTATTTTCTTCTGCTTGTTTAGTGGATAGTCCATGAGTTGCACAGAGAACAAGCTGCAGTACTCATTCTCACATTGTCAAGTACTGTAGATATATCTTTTCCCCAATAATGACAAATATGCATTTCTTACCTAATATATTGCAAAAATTACAATAACATTGATTTATAATTCAATCTCTGACCAATCTTATTTGAACAGTCCTTCATCAGAGTAAGAGTATTGTGTGTATAGTCCAATAGTGTCCCAGAGAACAGGCTGTAGCACTTATGCATGGCAACCTCACAGATACCGTACATCTTTTGCCCAAAAATTACCATGTAGATTATTTGGGAAATATTATCTGAGCAATGGGGAATGAACTTCCAAAACACACATTAAATGCACTTGAACGCAGCCTGTTGTCTTTGAAATCAGGGCCAAATGAACATTGTAGTTTGAAATTAAATTACACAAACCTTGATAGATATGCCATCAATACAAACTGCAATAGATGCTATTCATTCCCCCAAAATAACCACACAGTGGACAAATGTGATGCATCCACATAAAATATCCAAATGCTGAAAAGGTGAACACATTTACTGATAAGTAACATCTCATAACTTTCTCACAAAATTTTACTAATTGTGTTGTAATATGATTGATTTTATATCAGTATCTGCATCTTAAATGCAAGTTCTGTTTATTTGTTCAGGTTTTCACATATTGGTCTCAGAGATTTATACCTCCACCCCAATATTATCAATAATGTCATTTCCACAGGCCACATTGTGGAGCTTTCATAGGGGCTGTTTCTTAAATTGAAAATGTATACCGTTAATTTTGTGGATTATCAGTTCACCCCCTCTTTATTGGGCACTGAATTTAGAATGAAAAGTCGCAGTTGAAGGGTGGAGGCAGAAATCTGAGAGACAAATATCTCAAAACATGGACAAAAAAAAATCACCAAACACCTGTGTGATTTGATAGATAGATTGCACAAATAAAATGCAATTTGAATGAAATTCAAAGATCAGGGCCGGTATTTATCAGGCTTCTCAAAGTGCAATTTTAGTCTCAAGTGCTGAGAATTCATGAAATTTACTCCTACTTTTAAACTTAGGAATAAAAGCAAGTTATCAAATTTCTTAAAGCTAAGAATCACTCTTACTCTCCCAGTTATTTAAGATAGCTCAAGAGGTCTCTCAAGTGGTTAGGAGTTGCCAGTAGGGGAGACAGTGAGGCAGAGGGATTACTGGGGGAACAGACAGAAAACATGTTACAAAATATCAGACAAGAGTCTAACCCCAGACAATAAGAGAAACCCATGCAAACAGACAAACACCGACCAACTAGAACACAGGTATCATAACAGACAAAACCTAAACGAGCACACATAACTAGAACACAGAGGCAGGGAGTAGAAAACATAATAATGGTGCAAGGCAGGACTGAAACTAGGATAAGACAGAACACCAGAAAATTACAGAATAAGACAGGAACTAAGGCAAGTAAAGATCAAAACCAAAAGACAGGCAACAGTAAATAAACTCAGACCTTAATGACATATATAGAGCTGACAAATAAATAAACTCACAGACAAACTTAGGACAGGATTGTGCCACTAGGAGTGGCCTTCAAGCAAAGTTGAACAGCCAGTCCCTTTCAGGCTGAACCAGCTGGGGATCAGGAGATTTCCAAAAAAGGAGGTTTCCAATTTTCAAATTTTACTTTATGATACATGACCGCGGCGTCTGGTCAGCTGCAGCGAACGCTGCGCTAGGTTGTGTGATAAGCGCAACAGAGACTGTAAATGTGGCAAAAAGAGAGAAAGAGGAAGAAGAAATGTATGGTACCAAAAAATAACAATTAAGAAGAAATAAATTAACTAACTTTTTGGCAGAAAGGTTGCTGTAGCAGGTGAGGCAGGACCATGCACAGGCAGAGACAGGTCCACGATTAGGAGGCTAATGCATTTATCCATCCATCCATCGTCAACCGCTTATCATGTGTACAGGGTTGCGGGGGGCTGGAGCGAATCCCAGCTGACATCGGGCGCAAGGCGGGGTACACCGTGGACAGGTCCACGGTGTCCAGTCCATTGCAGGGCCACACATAGACTCTCACACCTAAGGACAATTTAGGGTCACCAATCAACCTAGGCCGCATGTCTTTGGACGGTGGGAGGAAGCAGGAGCACCCGGAGAGAACCCACACAGACACAGAAAGGCCGGGGGACCACTGCACCACTGTGCCGCCCGCTAAAGCATTCATTACATACTGAAATTATTTATACAGTGGGGAGAAGAAGTATTTGATACACCGCTGATTTTGCAGGTTTTCCTACTTAGAAAGCATGTAGAGGTCTGTAATTTTTATCATAGGTACACTTCAACTGTGAGAGACGGAATATAAAACAAAAATCCAGAAAATAGCATTGTATGATTTGTATTGAATTAATTTGCATTTTATTGCATGACATAAGTTTTTGATACATCAGAAAAGCAGCACTGCTGCAGGTTTGCACACTCTGCAGCAGTGATTTTGGTCCACTCCTCCATACAGACCTTCTCCAGATCCTTCAGGTTTCGGGGCTGTGGCTGGGCAATACGGACTTTCAGCTCCCTCCAAAGATTTTCTATTGGGTTCAGGTCTGGAGACCGGCTAGGCCACTCCAGGACCTTGAGATGCTTCTTACGGAGCCACTCCTTAGTTGCCCTGGCTGTGTGTTTCGGGTCGTTGTCATGCTGGAAGACCCAGCCAAGACCCATCTTCAATGCTCTTACTGAAGGAAGGAGGTTGTTGGCCAAGATTTCGCGATACGTGGCCCCATTCTCCCCTCAATACGGTGCAGTCGTCCCCTTTGCAGAAAAGCATCCCCAAAGAATGATGTTTCCACCTCCATGCTTCATGGTTGGGATGGTGTTCTTGGGGTTGTACTCATCCTTCTTCTTCCTCCGAAATGGGGCGAGTGGAGTTCAGACCATAAAGCTCTGTTTTTGTCTCATCAGACCACATGACCTTCTCCCATTCCTCCTCTGGATCATCCAGATGGTCATTCGCAAACTTCAGATGGTCCTGGATATGCGCTGGTTTGAGCAGGGGGACCTTGCATGCGCTGCAGGATTTTAATCCATGACGACATAATGTGTTACTTATGGTTTTCTTTGAGACTGTGGTCCCAGCTCTCTTCAGGTCATTGACCAGGTCCTGCTGTGTAGTTCTGGGCTGATCCCTCACCTTCCTCATGATCATTGATACCCCACGAGGTGAGATCTTGCATGGAGCCCCAGACCGAGGGAGACTGACCGTCATCTTGAACTTCTTCCATTTTCTAATAATTGCGCCAACAGTTGATGCCTTCTCACCAAGCTGCTTGCCTATTGTCCTGTAGCCCATCCCAGCCTTGTGCAGGTCTACAATTTTATCCCTGATGTCCTTACACAGCTCTCTGGTCTTGGCCATTGTGGAGAGGTTAGAGTCTGAGTGTGGACAGGTGTCTTCTATACAGGTAACGAGTTCAAACAGGTACAGTTTATACAGGTAATGAGTGGAGAACAGGAGGGCTTCTTAAAGAAGAACTAACAGGTCTGTGAGAGCCTGAATTCTTACTGGTTGGTAGGTGATCAAATACTTGTATCATGCAATAAAATGCTAATTAATTGTTTATAAATCATTGTAGCGGGGCTCTCTTCCAAACTCTTCAAAATAGGAAAAACACAGTCGAAAAATAGTGGCATGATTTTTATTATGCTGGCCTCCAAAGTGCAAAAAACTGAAAAAACTTGCATAAATAAAACAAAACAAAAACAAAGATTTGAAATTTTTTTTATAACTTACTCAATAATAAAGTTACACAAAAATACAAAATACAAAAAACTGGTTACCTCCTCTGTAACCAGGCCAAGACTGCCCTTACAGGCCAAAGCTGCGACTTTTAAAGACAGTAGCCCCTCCCACCATTATTTACACAATATAATAAATAGATTTTACTACCTTCAGAAAAGGATTTATATCTATTACACTTCGACATATTTTCAACAATAATTATATCCATCTCCACAAACATTTTCCTTCCCCTGGAACAGTTACTTACGTACATCACAAATTATTACTACAACCAAAAACCATAATTTTGCAGTTCACATGACCATGAAAGCGCGTGAGAACATGCTATTTAAAAGACGGAAATGTTACACTCCCGTTTTGCCAAACTGAATGGGAAACAGAGCAGCGATGTATCTCGACACATAGTAAGTGTTTGATGTTTGTTTAAATGCATGCTTAAAGAAGAGTGCACCCTTGATCGCGCTACTTAAACAGTAGAAGAAATATGCATAATAGCAAGGTTTATGTCTGGCTTAATTGAGGCTGGAAGGGAGCAGGGAGTGAGTGAGTATGTGTGTATGTGTGTGTGTGTGTGTGCGCGTCCCGCACTCAGTGACGGAGCCGCTCCGTCACAATCATACAATGTGATTTCCTGGATTTTTGTTTTAGATTCCGTCTCTCACAGTTGAAGTGTACCTATGATAAAATTACAGACCTCTACATGCTTTCTAGAACTCACTGCTCTATTTTATAGGAATGCATGCATGTAGTTTTTGAGTATATTTAAGTATTTTTGCATTCTGACTGACTCAGGCTTGCCTCATCTGGTCTTGTTTTCAGTGCAGAGCTGCCTTGCTTATACAAACTGAGGAGGCAGGTGTCACTGTATACAGCAAAATAACTACAAAAACTGCAAAAAATATTTCTGCCCACCCCCAAAGGTCGCTTGCATAAAAGTCCTGGGCTGAATTTTAGTCCCAGTACATCCCTGATCTTAGGAATGCGGTTTTGTGTTCATATTTTTCCTGTTTAGTTTTTTCTGTTTTCATAGGTTTAGTTTTGTGTTCTGTAAGCTTTATTTTGATCTTGTCATGTTTAGGGTTTTGTAGCTTTATTTAGTCTTTTGCTCATTCACAAGTTTTTTTAGTATTTGTCTTGTCTTTTATCTTATTTCTTAGCCCTGTGTTTTAGTCCTTTGCCTTAGTTCTTGGTCTTATGTCTTAGTTTTAGTTAGTTTTGTGTTTTTCCTGGTCTGTGTCTTAGTCCTTAGTCTTATGTCTCCATGTTGTGTATTCCTGTTTGGTCCTGTTTCTGTTCCCTGCCCTGGTTTTGTTCTGTTATGCAGTTGTTTGCCGTTTTTCTATTTTACTTTGGTAACTGTGTCCTTGTGTGTTTCCATATGCTTTACTTCCTGTTTTATTTTGTAGTGTTCTGTTCTCATGTGTCCTTGTCTAGCTTTGTGTTTCAGCTGTGCTTCCCTCCCTGTTCGTTGTATATATTGTCCTTGTTATATATATTGTATATTGTATATATTGTCCTCAGTTGTGTTCAGTGGTTGTGGTGTCCTTTTCTGAGTATTCTATCCTGTCCCTGCACCCTTTTAGACTATTCCTTTGGACTGCACCTTATTCTTAGTTTTTGGATTTTTTTTAAGCCTGCCTTATTTGTTTAAATAAATCTTTGGTTTGAACTGCATCCATCTTGCCGTTGTCTGCATCTGGGTACACACCTCTACTCCCTGCCACGGCACTCTACTACCTATGACACCTGAAGCCATTGCTGTCCAAAACAACCCATTGCTGCAAGTCTGAAGTTTGCAAAAGAGCACCTGGATGTTCCAAAGCACTACTGCCAAAATATTCCACGGACAGATGAAACCAAAGTTGAGTTGTTCGGAAGGAACACACAACCCTATATTTGGAGGAAAAAAATCACAGAACACCATCATCAAAACCTAATCTCAACTGTGTATTGTGGTGGATCATGGTTTAGGGCTGTTTCATAGTGGGATTGCGCAAACCACATTGATTCCTGATATCGACCTTGCCTTTGAGCATTTTAAAATTTTTTTTATATCTATTTGTCATAAACATGCCCCTATGAAGAAATTCAGGATTAGAGTAAGAGATAACCCATGGTTCTCTGAAAATTAATCAGACTGAGAAATGTTGCCTGGGCCAAAGCAAGACAGTCAGACATACCTACGGACTGGATTTCATTTAGAACTTTGAGAAAATAAATTCTGGAAATTCATAAAATCTACATCATGCTCAAATGTCCCCTCGGGACTCACTGACCATTTAGTCATTGACTCTGAGGAAGTAAAAACCAAAGCTGACATGGTTGAAATTTTTAACAAGAACTTTGTATCACCTGGAGCATTCTTTGACAACACAGGGGGCCTGCATATAAACCATGTGAACCCCAATAACGATGCAAACACTCTCACTCCAAGCTCTGAGTCAGATGTGCAAAATAACTCCTTCAACTTCACACACATATCTACTGGTGATGTTTGTAAGGCACTGAAAGATATGGATCCAAAAACGTCAGCTGGACCTGAGACTCTAGATCCATACTTTTTAACTGGCTGGCTTAACTGCCTGCCGAGCTCATTGCAGAGCCCATTACCGATATTTTTAACCTGTCCCTGGCAACCAGTTGTATTCTTAAATTATGGAAGGCTGCTTATGTTACACCATTAATAAAAGGTGGGGACCCTACTAATGTAGATAACTACCGCCCCATCTTCAAATTATCTATTTTAGCCAAAATCCTTGAATCTCTGTTAAATGTCCAATTGAAACAGTTTTTAATTGAATATAACATTTTAAGTGAGTTTCAGTCTGGTTTTAGGACATGACACAGTACCATAACAGCAGCTACGTTAGTGGCCAATGATATTATTAATTCTCTTGATGAAAAACAGCACTGTGCTCCATTATTTGTTGATTTATCTAAGGCATTTGACTTAGTCGATCATGACTTACTGTTATCCAGGCTAATTAATGTGGGTTTTGGTTAAGAGGTTGTGAATTGTCTTAGAAACTATCTCACTGAGAGATCTCAGAGTGTCAAATGTGAAAATCACATGTCGAAACCCCCTGAGATCTCCAGACGTGTCCCCCAGGGCTCAATCTTGGCTCCCGTTTCATTCACCATTTTCGTAAATGATTTTGGAAAACATTTGTATCGAGCCAAGTTGCATCTCCATGCAGATGACACAGTTATATATACATGTTCTCCCACCCTGGCCCAGGCTGTCACAGAGCTTCAAGTTCTGTTCTCTGCATTGCAGTTCTCATTGCACAACCTCAAATTACCCTAAAATACCCCGAAAAAAACAAGATCATGACATTCACTAGAGCTTGCTCTCAGGAGATTCTTAGCCTTCGCTCACTAAATGGCACTGTCATTGAAAGGGTAACTTGCTACAATTATCTTGGTATTTGGCTGGACAATAAATCAGCTTTTAATATACAAATAGATGAGCTTTTAAAGACACTCAGGCCTAAACTTGGCTTTTATTTTCGAAACAAGCTATGTCTCCCCGATGAAGCGAGGAAGAAACTTGTCCAGTCTACCTTTTTATCGGTACTTGACTATAGGGACCTGCTGCATATGCAAATGCAACTTACCACATTACATTAATAGCCTCCTCAGTTTTGCGGTCAGTGGTCATCATGCCCGGTCTAGCAGGCTGCTGTATTTAAAAGTTTCCAGGGTGGAGCGAAAAGCCTTCTCATGCTGTGCACCATTAACTTGGAACTCCTTGCAAAGGACCCTCCGGCTGGAGGTACTGGTACCTTTTGGGAAGTTCAAATCCCTGATTACAGAAGTTTTTAAAGATGAATGTAACTACAGTAACTACTGTTGCTTTTTCAGCTAAAAGGGTAAATGTTTTGATTGTATTTTGATCTATTGTTTTATGTTTGTACTGTTGTGACTGTGTGTAATGTTTGTGACTTGCTGTCCTGCTCCCTTTCTTGGCCAGGGCACCCTTAGAAAAAGAGATTTTATTTTAATGGGTCTTTTTTCCCCCTGGTAAAATAAAGGTAAAATAAATACATTAAATCCAAGAGTTCAACAACTTTTTCCACCCTGCACCGTGAATGTTTACATTGTATGTTGAATAACAACATGAAAATATATTGTTTGTGTGGTCTGAGCACAATTTTTTTGTCTATTGAAAATGAAGATCAGATGACCAATTTATGCAGAAATCGAGGTAATTTCAAAGGGTTGACATACTTTTTCCTGTGACTGTTGTAGCATATCTACGTATGGTTTTTAATACAAATTATGAATATTAATATTTCAGAAAATTCATTTTCGGGCAACACCTAAAGATTTGCTGTCCGTCCAAGGCTTTAGGAATCTTAAGTATAGCTTAGTAATAATACAATTATTTCCTAGTGATCAGTTAGTAGTAATTGTTTAATTATCTTGAATCGATCTAATCAATCAATCAATCTCATATCGAAGGCGTAAATCCTCCGTTACAGTCACCTGGAGCTAAACAATACATATACACACAGTTCCTGTGATTTAGGGGAAATTTATTAGCTAACTAAAAGGTGGATATAAATGCGGTTAAATATACATCAAAGAAATAAACAATGACTAAACAAACAGAATGCAAACAATGACAATGTTGTTGAGTTGTTCTATTGTGGGGAGAATTTGATTCAAAGGGAGAAAGAGAACTAATAAACACAGGTTATATGATACTAACTTGGTTAAATTTGTCTAGGAGTTTTAGGCTGGAATGATTAAGGATTAAAGCTAATGGATTAACAGACTATCGGACATCAACTCAACCACAGAATACCTAGGTTTCTTACTTCTTGTTGTTGCGATATGCTGGTCCAGCGGCCCCAAGCTAGCTGCCGGATTCCTGGCTTGGTGCTATGGATTATTCTGGGGGTTCCTCCGCTTTGGCTTTTTTTGAAGAAAGCACTCGCAGTTATAGGGACGTCCGTTCGGCCTGGCAGTTAACCTTGGCTCGGTTCGTGGGTTCTTGATGTCCTATGTTACTTTAACGGACGCACGTGGCTGGGTCCGAAATTCGGAGGGAGCAGTATAAGTTCACTCAACTACAATAAAGCTTAAAAGAACTTGGTCGTTCTTGAATTCAAAGTTGCGCGACTGAACAGTCTTTTAACCAAGCGGCAACCTCCGGCTCTCATTCCGATACCAATGCAGAAGTATCTGAAACTGCAATTCATCGAGTGGCCACTTGAGGCTGGCTGCAGAAGGGAGTCAATCTCCATTGACCCCCATGTTAAAAAACCGAACTTTACAGCACAATAAAACATGTTTACAGCCTGGTTCAAAAAATGGTTTTAGTGCATATCGCTAAGTTTGCCCTTCGTGACAACTGTGAGGGGGTGAATTTTTTTATAACTCACCTGTTTAAATTATATTAAGCCTTAAAGTTCAGCATTATTAGGGGCGTGGCCGCTTTGATTGACAGGCGCCATTAGCCGCTGCCACTGTTAGCACTCAGTCCGATGTCTGTTAGCCTCACTCAGCTACACGGAGTTCTGAGGCTCAGCCTGTCGGAGCCTTATGGAAATTTCTACATGCAGATACCGGATGAATGATGGCAGGCTGTGCAGTTTATTGGAGAGAGAACCTCCAGGAAATCTGTGTTCTACTTGGTGAGTGAAATTCCTGTATTTTATTTATGTGTTAACATTTAACAGGTATCTCTGTCGGCATATAGCTTGTTAGCTTAACGTTAGCTCGTTACGCTAATTAGCCATTAGTGTAAGCAACGTTATGTAAGTTAGTGTGTTCTAACCGCAGCTTTTAATGAGTCAAAGACAAGTCAGCAAGAAGAGAGAAGCCAAAATGTAACGTTATTAGATTAACCTTTGTTTTAGACATTAGGGTGATAATGCTTTGGAGAAAAGGCGTCTCTGTGAAGTTGTAAGTAAAGGCTCAGCTCTCAGTTAGCTGACGTTATGTTAACGGTAACATTTACTGACGGGCAATGTGAGATTTAGCTACGTCCTGTAAGGGAGTCACTGTTCAGTTAGATACTAGTCAGATACTATTATAAGTGGCTGTACCTGATCCCGATGGACAAGAAGGGTTTAAAGGCAGCCGACGGGGGAGCGGCTGCGGAGTTCTGCCTGAAACTGTCACACCGAGGAGCATCGATACCACTATTTGAGCTAGCTGTCTCTCCCGAGGAGAGCTGTGCACCTCCAAGTGTAACGTTACTGTTTAAAAACGATAACGTTATACTATTCTTTGTGGGGTTCCTCAGTGGGTATTATTGATTCGAAGTACATATTAAGGCAGTTTAGAGTCATCAATAAGTTATTACGCTCAGTAGATGTAGCATTCCTTGAGATTCAGCAAACAAGCTGATGTGATAACTGCGTTTGATCAGCGACGTTTCTGATAAGCTTAAGATGTGGATGCATAATTCAGCAGAACACCTGTTGTAGACTACCTGCAGAGATTTTCATTCACCTTTTTTGTCAGCATATAATGCGCGTTATGACTGCAGACAGGTAGCTGGGCTGTAACTAGGGCGATGGTTTAGTTAAAGCGAGAAATTAGGTGCGTGAGAGACGCCTCTGATGTTGTTTGGTGGGTTAGAATTTGCCAAAAAAGGTAGTACAGTTCAATAAGAAATATAAAATAAGATCCTTACAATAAACGTTCAATAAGATCTGACTTGAGTAGTTATTGTTGCACAGTGTCCAGCAGAAAACCGTAAATTACACAAATTAGGAAACTGTATTTCACATTGCCACCCCCTTTGGAAAAAGCTGCTGAAGTTACCTTAAACAAGGTAATAGGCAAGTTATAAGGAGCCAGTATTCTTGTTCCCACAAAGGAATGTGGGCTGTCCTTCTCTGGCGTCTGGAGTTTCTCACCAATTCACATCTGGGTGTGAAGATGAGAATATCCTTTGATGTGAGGTAATTAAACAAAGAGGAAGGTCAGTTGCCATGGTTATGTGTTTGGAGGGGCAGTTTAGGGTTTCCTGCCCTCCTTTCAAAAGAGTTCTGATAGGCTGTTCAGGAGAAAGTTAGTTTCTGGTTAGTGTTGATATTGTCATTTTAACAGTCAGGGCATTGAGTCTTATCTCAGCTTCACCAGAGGTGGTAAGTTTTATGATCTAACTGTCCAAAACAGAACTTAGGGAAAGCAAACCTTTCACTTGGGTCAGGCTGTCTGTTGAGGGGGAATATCTCAGCCCCCCCCGTCTCAGGGAGAGACAAAAGAGATTTTTAGAATCGCTGATCCACTGCACTGTACAGTCCCCTCCAAAAGACTTCTAACAATGAGTATGAGACAGCTTTTATTTTCTTAAGACATATCACCATTTGAATTACATTTATTCATTTAGCTGACGCTTTTTTCCAAAGCGACTTACAATTGCTATTTATGTCAGAGGTTGCACGCCTCTGGAGCAACTAGGGGTTAAGGGTCTTGCTCAGGGACACATTGGTGGATGGCTCACAGTAGGAATTGAACCCTTGTCTCCCATGTCTAAGGCAAGCATCTTATCTACGCGGCATCAGACCACAGCATTCGTAGGTGAGCAAAAGTAATGGAACAAATAATCTTAAAGTAATAACACGTAATATTTGGTGGCATAGCCCTTGCTTACAGTAACTGCCTCAAGCCTGCAACCCATTGACATCACCAAACTGTTGCATTTTTCATTTGTGATGCTATTCCAGGCTTTTACTGCAGCTTCTTTCAGTTCTTGTTTGTTTCGGGGTGTTTCTCCCTTCAGTCTGCTCTTTAGGAGGTGAAATGCATGCTCTGTTGGGTTAAGGCCAGGTGATTGACTTGGCCAGTCTAAAACCTTCCACTTTTTTCCCCTGATGAAGTCCTTTGTTTTGTTGGCAGTGTGCTTTGGCTCATTGTCCTGCTGCATGATAAACTTTCTCTCGATTAGTTTCAATGTATTTCTCTGTAAATTGTGTGCTGGTTGAGGCTGGCCTTCTTTGTGTGATATCGCAGCGCAGCTTTCTTTTGATTGCATACCTTGTTCAGAAAGTTTTATCACTTCTAGAGGCTCCAAACTGAGTAATGATCTACTGTGAAATGATCTACCAAGCTTTCCCTAGCACTACACATGCAGTTTACAGTAACTGTGTCAGATCAGCTACTACTCACACAGAAGTAAACAAAAGCATGCTTCTCATTTCTATCTAGCAAATGTAAATTTTTTCATTCTAGTTTTGAATAGATGAACACATGCTTCAGACAAAGGAGAACAGAAGTGAGGCAATGGCACATCATAACTCATTCAACTATCGCATATGAGTACCTGTAATAGAGGCCTATGTTTCACACTACCTAAGGATTAGTTACATTACTGTAGCCTGTGTGTGTGATATTTAATGTTTTATTTTAATTATGGATAGTTGTTTGTGTTCCAAGTAAAGTTCACTACAAATGTCTACAGTAGCACATGGATATTGCTATAGGTTTTCGATCTGTGAGACTATGTTGCAAGTAGCATACAGCAGTCTGTTTAAATCCCACCTTAGCTGCTGAACTGCTCAGTCAAGGGATTCAGTAACAGGCTAGCTAATGTTGAGTTTTAAAAAGTTACAACAAACTTAATGTATTCCAGTGTTTCAGTGTTTTTCTTCAAATGTAAAACTGCAGGATTTTAGGCCAGGCAATTGCATTAGAATGTTGATTAAACCATTGTTTGTATCCTCTTTGTAATGTGAAGAAAACTGACACCTCTTTGTTTAGTGCCAGAAGGACTGTTTTGTTTTGACTGTTTCATTGACACTTAAGATGGGGTGTCAACCATTTTGGAGACAAGCCCAGTTGTTCTCTATGATTAGTTTAGAGCAAAAGACTGTTTATTCCTGTAGATTGAAGGGGGTTTCACGTCTGGGATCGGTGCTCTTTTGTTCGACCGAAAGGTAGAACAGTAAGGTACACCCTTCCCAATTGGGTGACGAAGAAGTTAACCAAACGACCAATGGCTATGGACCTAAGCCATTTGGAGGAAAATGGACCCGCCCACATACCTGGAGGATATTAACAATTTATTTTGTGAGAATCAGGACTGTAAGCTGTGGATCTGGGAGGAGAAGCAGCTTTTCAGTCCACTGCTGGAGGCGGCTTTAGCTCAGTCTGTTAGGACTTGACTGAAAGCTGTAAATCTGAACGGAGGACCAACTTTTCAGTCCACTGCAGTGTTATTTGTTTGTTCTGTAATGCCATCTCTTTATTCACTAATTTTTGTAATTAAATCTTTTTGTTAATTTTCATTGGACTGAGCCTCTCCTTTCTCAAAATCTGAAAAAACGCAACACTAACACTTGTAAACAATTATCACGAAGCAAAAACATTTTAAAATATACAGCGGTTTTACACTAATTAGTTTAAGCTTACTTTTTAATACAATGTAGGCTACAGTCAAAAAACAGCTAACTAGCTGAAGTAACTGAATTGCATGAAAATGACTTGAGCTAGCTGCATTTTCTGTTTTCTTCTTACCTCTATGGCACCACTTTCCTCAGCTGCAGCTTCAGGAGTTAATTTTAAAACCTATTAAAAAGAGTTTCGTATAGGTTTAATTTTATGCATTTCGCAGCATCGAATAGCCTTTTTTTCTTTGTCTAACTTTTTCAGAAATGCCTTCCTTTCCTTACGGTCCATTATCTAGCTATGATTTTTATATTAGCTATTATTATTATAACCATGGGGAACTTGCGCAAGCGCTAAAATCCCATCCAATGCGCAGTCAAGCTGTAAAAACAATTTACTGTATATTTTTAAAAATCTGACCGGATGCCCCTCTGACATTAGCCAGAATTGCCAGATGGCCAAGATGTTGCTGAAAACTCTCTCCAGCTGATTTGCTTTAAAACTAGAACCCTGTCAAAATATGCATTTAATGGCTGCATGCTTGATATAAGGTAAAAAGACTGAGGCTAAAGTTACATTTTCAGCTAAAAAGCCAGCGTGGCCACCAGTTGATGATCCACTTAATATCCAAAAATAAGGGGCAGCACATTTATTTATATATATATATCAAATGCATAAACATTATTCAAAATAATACATTTTCCTGTTCCCAAGTCACTTTAAACATTTTTTCACATCTCACACTGATATTACTCTATTAACTTGACTTTATCTAAACTTTACCTAAACTGTATTTTCACGAGCTGAACGATTTGGTGATAGAGACCTGTTTAACAGAGAGCTGTTATCCATAGTTGAAGTACACAAAATGACAAATTAACAACACATCAACAACTTGGGGCAAGCCAACGCTCTGCTGCTGAAACACTTCAGTGTGAGTTAACGCCGGACAAAACCGCAGCACAGCCACTGCCTGTGTCGGTTCCTCTAGTTTCGTTTGTCGTTTGTTGTTGTTTTGTTTCGCTTGTGACTGGCCAGCAGGTCTGTCACACAAGGATGACAACAGAATGACTTTGTGACTGTTTAAAACGGGTCAGATGCTCCGTATAATTAACCTACATTTTAATTGCCATCATCACAATTAGCTAATCGCGTTCTTTCAAATCATAATTTCGATTTGAAAACGATTAACTGTTCAGCCCTAGTTACCTCTCTCCAAACTCTACTGCTTGAATTCCCAGCAGTCATCAGAGATAGATGATTTAAACAGAGGAACCAGTGCTGGCAGAGTCAGAGACACTCAGCACAGGATGACCGCTGCACCACCTACAACTCAGGAACAAATGTAAAAGATGTTTCTCTATTGTGACACTTTATGATTTGCAAATAATCTTTTTGCTCTCACTTTATTGTTTTACTTAATGATTTGGATAGTAAATTTTGTTTTACTTAATGATTTGGATAGTACATTTTGTTTTACTTAATGATTTGGATAGTAAATTTTGTTCTCATTATAACCCACAGTAGACCAGAAACTTCCTGAGCCTATGTATCTTCCTGCGTAATATGTGTATTAATGGATTTTAAAGGAGGAATCTTGAGAGTCTCCCTCTCTTGTCATCTCTGTTAATGATGTCAGAATGAATGTTTTGCAATTTCCTATCAGTGGCATATTAAAATAGTCCTTTTAGATTTAACTGTATAATTATGAATATGATTGATAATGAAACAGTAATAACTATGTTTACTCTGTCAGGGTTAAATGGCACAGCAAACTACAGAGTTGCTCTCTTTGCTCTCACTTTATTGTCTTACAGTGTGATTTGGCTGTTAAATGTGACCATTATTGTGACAATCATTGTGAACAAAAACCTTCATGAACCCATGTACATCTTCCTCTGTAGTCTGTGCATCAATGGACTTTATGGGACAACAGGCTTTTACCCCAAATTCCTCAATGATCTTCTATCTACCACTCATGTCATCTCTTATGCTGGATGCCTTCTGCAGGGTTTTGTGTTGCACTCTTCAGCTTGTGCTGATTTCTCTCTTCTAGCTCTTATGGCCTATGACAGATATGTGGCTATATGTCGACCTCTGGTTTACCACTCTATGATGTCTAAACAAAGAGTTTGTGTATTTGTGTTTTTTGCTTGGTTTATACCCCTTTACTTGATGTTCATGAGCACAGTAACAACATCTACATCAAGGTTATGCGGCTCACACATCCCAAAGATCTACTGTGTTAATTATTTAGTTGGTAAACTAGCTTGTTCTGCCTCTATAACAAACATTGTTCTTCCAGCTTTTAATTACATTTTTTATTTTGGCCATTTTATTTTTATTATTTGGTCTTATGTATATCTGATCTCAACATGCCTAACATCCAAAGAGAACAGGACAAAGTTTATGCAAACATGTCTGCCACATTTTTTCTGTTTAGTGACTTTAACTGTGTGTATTCTTTTTGATTTGTTGTACGTACGATTTGGCTCAGAAACATTACCACAAAGTGCCCAGAATTTTATGGCAGTAGAATTTCTTTTTTTCCCTCCAATTATCAATCCCCTCATATATGGTTTCAAACTCACACAAATAAGAAATAGAATTATACAGTTTTTGTGTGGTAAACGTCTCTAGACTAGTACATTGTTATCTAGTTTTTTTGTGTGTGTGTGTTTTTCATAGTGATGTCCATTTGTGCAGTCACAAAATGTATATATCATCTTCAACACATGTATATACTTTAATTTTAATAAATCATTGTCCTAACTCACATAAAAGTTATTTTGAAGCTTTTAATGGTGTAAAACACAGAAATCTGAGTCTCATAGCTGAAAATGAATTCAGTGTCTTAAGATAAATGAGTGTGTCAAGCATAAATGTTCAGGTGTGATATTAATGACCCATATATAATATGCATTTCTTGTAAATATATAGCTAAAATCTTTCTTTAAAATAAATGTTGGAGCAGGCATTCATCAAAGTTTAGTCATTTCTTGTGTTTGTTGAGTGGATAGTCCAGTAGTGGCACATGAAACAGGCTCCAGCGCTCATTCTCACATTCTCAAATACTGTAGACATATCTTTTGTCCATAATGACCCTGTACATTATTTGTAAAATATTGTCTGACCAATGGGGAGTGAATTTAAAAAAAAACAGTACAGCCTAATGTATTTATATTTTTTATACTATTTAATATTAATGATTTATAGTTTATTGTTTTCACTAAAAACTAAAAGTATGCAGATATTTCACCACAAGTGACAATCTCAAGTAGTTGTGGAACATTAAAATGAAATATAAGGAGAACTCTACCACAAACAAAGGTGCTTGAGCACCTGGCCCCTTGCCCATTGATACTCAAAGTGCCCTTTTGTCAAGGCAAAATTTCCTTTATTTTCCCTTAGGCCCTTTTGTAAAGGCTAGCCCAATCTAAGTATTAGTAAAATGAATGAATAATTTACCAGTAAATTAAATGACCCAAATAATGACCATTCACCTTATGACCTCATCTGTGTCGAGCCCTCCCATTCAGACACCTTCAGTGATTTAGCAGCACCTTCACAACATCTTTGTTACCACTGGTAAGTGGAGTTTGCAGCAGTGTTCTTGTTGTGGGTTGTGGGATGTATTTTACAAAATCAATGTGAAGAGAGCATGCACAGTTGTTAATATTGCTGTGTGTAGCCTGTAAAAGTAACGTTAGCTGCTGGCTAACAGTTAACAGACATCTAACGTTACCTCTAATTACACACAGTATACAAAGGTGCATGCTCTGTTCACATCAATCTGCTGTTTGAGGGAGAAAAGTTTCACAGGTATCAAGAGGTATGATCTTTTTATGTAAACTGACTAAAAACTTTTCACTTTGAACCAGTATAATTACAGCATTTATTTAAAAATGGATTATAGGGGAGAGTGGGGTGATTTGAGCCTGTGGGGAAGTTGAGCCACCCCTTTTTTATCAGCAACAATAGACAAAATTGTTCATGTGACCACACATTTTTGAAGGGCTATCCATTTTACCATGGGCGTTGGAAGCAAAAACAATGTGGGTGGGTCCTCCACCAAGAGTTTTACATATACAAAGCCTATATATATTGGTGCAACTCCATATTCTGAGTATATGCGCAGCCCTCTAAGACTATCGCTAATGGGTTTACCCCTACGTGCGCCTGGGTGTCTACACCCACCCAAAGCTTGGGCCTCTCCTACGTCCGCATCTTGTATATGTTCAACAGTGACCAACAGTTACAGTATGTAACTACTGTTCTATTTCGTATAGGCTTTGCCATCTAAGGCTATCGCTATTGGGTTAGAGGTGAAGCAGGATGAGTCAACGCCTCACTGGCCCATACAAACCCAGCTGCCAAGAGCCATATAATTAGCTTCCCAGTCCCCCGTAGTACACGGCATTGGTGTTGGCGTGCGCAGAAGCACCAATGGCGCGACATGGGAGGTAGCTTGCCTACCCATGTGTAATAGGCGGGGAACCTTATGGGAGGCCCTGCAGCTGTACAGATGCGGGCAGGGTCACGCCAGTGACTGCATGAGCTGCGCACAGAGCAGGGCCAGCACGAGCAGCGGCTGCTCCCCCCACCGTCCGGTGGGACAGGGTGCACCGCACACTCACAAGAACGATTACTCAGCCAAAACAATCAGTACTGAGGGAGTAGGCTAGAAACAGGAGAAATTCTGTAGGTAGAAACAGACGAAATAGCACGGGGAAGACCAGAATGCCACCGTGCAGATGTCGCCGACATGAGGCTCAGAAGCCTCATGATCGACAGAGCTGCCACTACCTCCCATGTAACAACACGGCAGAGCAGCTCCATCAGAGCCTCCATCCTCTCCTGAGGTAGGTGAGCCTCTGGAAGGGGAGAGAAGCGCTCTTCTTCCAGTTTACTGTGAAGCCCAGGCAAGACAAGTGTGCGACTAGCTGGGCTGTCTGCACCACCGTCTCTGTGCTCGACCGGTGACAATTGAAGCGGCGCACTTGGTGAGCTGCAGGTTGGCCCCTTTGCTAATTTCCTCTTTCTCCTCTGTCATGGTGGTGGAGGTAGCCGCCAGCTTAGTGAAGGAGGAGGCGATCAGCGCTGTGTTGTTGGTGGAGACGGAGTTCTGGAAAGTGCATTGGTGGGTCTTATCGACGAGGCGAGCCAGCCACTGCGCTCCAGGTGAGATCAGGGCAGGGCACTGTTCGGACGCCGTCTGACCCAGCTTCGCGCCGAAGAAGGTGGTGAGGTTGGGCTCCAGGGGAGGGACTGGGGGAAATCCC
This sequence comes from Micropterus dolomieu, assembly GCF_021292245.1. Classification (NCBI taxonomy): domain Eukaryota; kingdom Metazoa; phylum Chordata; class Actinopteri; order Centrarchiformes; family Centrarchidae; genus Micropterus; species Micropterus dolomieu. The sequence goes on along the minus strand of NC_060156.1, from coordinate 7,863,452 downwards.
AGATCCATAAATCCCTCCGACTTAGTGATGGGAACATAGGTGGAGATAGAAGCCCAGAGAACCTTCGGATCCGTAGTGGCGTAGTGGCACCGACATTCAATGGTTCTGACACCCATGCATTTTACTCATCCTGTAATGGAGAGAGGCCCATGGAATAAGTGATAAGGAGGTTTTTCCATATTTTATGTTATGTTGGATGTTCATGTTAAACATGGCCAAAGATTCAAATAATGAAGTAAAAGTATTTAAAATAAATCCACGTGAGCCAAAACCTCAGATTTCTATACACTCTGTTCTATACACTCTTTCTTTGAACAGCTTTTTCTAATAATGACTCCGTTTGACGACACATGGAGCTAGACAGTGCTAGTATTCCATATAAGGTTATTTGCTCTGCACTGCTATGCTCAGTCTGTCTGTACCACTCAGCCTAGTAACGTGCTTTAGGTCTCGAGGGCGCCGGTCAGCGACACACTTGCAGTGGAAGGACTGTGGTGAGAATGAGGAGCTGCAATGCAGATGTAGGGCAGGTAAGCTGTGCTGGGCGATGATGAGGGTGAGAAGGTGGCATGACGTCAGTGGGATCCACGTCGCCCCCCAGATGGCTACTTTGGAGGTGGATCAGACGGGGAACCCAGAGGAAGACTGGCCATCTGGCTAGTAGGCCAAAGGCTGGCTGCCCGTGCTAACTCTGACTCCCTACCCCGGCTAGCTGCCACAGCGCTAAACGGAACAGGCAGTCGGAGGGCTAGAAGCTAGCAGGCCGGAAACCTGGCATGTGGAGGCTAGCTGAAGGAGGGCTAGCAGGCCGGGGCTCAGACGGACTGATGCTGGCTTGCTGAGGTGAAGGCACGTGCAAATACACACACACACAGCGTTCGAATCTATAAGGGATCCCTACATTGACAAATTTATGTGCCTTGTTTCCTCATTGTGCACTGTTTAAAGAGCTCATATTATGCTCTTTTTCAGGTTCAAAATCTAATTCACAGGTTGTGCCAGAACAGGTTTACATTGTTTCATTTTCAAAAAACACCATATTTATTTATATTTTGTCATACTGCACATTGCTGCAGCTCCTCTTTACCCTGTGTCATGGCAGCAAGCGGACATCTTGTCCACTGGCTGTGTTCGAAATGGGCTCAACTGCTGTCTCAGAAGGTGTCTAACAGGACAGAGAGGCATCAAGCGCTGTTTGAAACGGCTCGAACGATGTCTTCCTGTCTCCTGAGATGCCTTCATGCTGCCTCAGTAATGGCCAGTTTTGAAGGCAGCATCGATGCTTGATGCTGACTATTACCCATAAAGCAGTGTGGCTGTGGCTGCCGTAGCTTTCAAAAACTTGTTGATTTTGTACACAAATACACTTTTTAAAAGTTTTTAGTAGTTTTCTCGCTTCAATTTTTGAAAATCTAGCGAGAAGTAAACACTGAAATTTAATATTAGTCCGTGACTGTAACCAACCAAGTTTGTTCAGTATGATTTCTGAGGCGTCTGTTAGCCGTTTGGTTTTTCAATAGCTAGTTAGCTGATGCTAAGGCTAGCAAGACAGTGTGCTGACGACACACTTTGCCGTAAGTGCTGCCCTAGAAGGCTGTTCGAAACTAATTGAACAGAGCTGACTTCACTTGAAAGGGATGCATTCTGAGGCAACTATCTACTACGATAACGAGGCAGCGAAGCAACTGATCTTTTTAAGAACAGATAAGATTAGATGCAGTACATTTCTAACCTACTTAATTAAAATGTACTAATATAAATTTCTTGACCATAGTAACATATTAAATGGAACAGTTATCTTTGTGTGCGTCTCTCATCAACACGCGCTGCTGCTGCTGCGTGCGCTCAGCCGCAGCAGGCTAAAGTCAGAGTGTGTTATGTATTTGCAGAGTAAAGAAGTCAAATAGAAAGTTATCAAAAGCATGGACACACAGTCAAAAGATTATGGTACATAAGATAGAAAAGCAACCGGCTTATCAACACCATGTCCTGAAAACTGCCAGATACAGCGCACACAGACCAAATACAAACAAAGCTTTTTAAACAGGGACATGGTAGCCCATTAAAATACACCAAATACCTTAAAAATGCACTTGTGTCAACCTATTTGAAAGGCATCTGACCAGCCGTGTGTTTGCGTCGAAGCAAAATCTTCGAACCTGTCCAAAACAATCTAATTTGGAAGCTTTGCGATACTCTTTTCCTGTTCTTTTCTCTCCTGTCTCTTCTTGCAACAACTTTTATGTTTGAATATCAGATTTACTACTCGTGATTTTTCACAGAGGTAAACAAAAGCAAGCTCCCCATTTCTATCTGAAAAATGTCTATTTTGTCAATAGAAATGGCAGTATGTTGCTAGCCGATTTGATCAGCTGTAGCTAGCGAGCATCAGCTAATTACCTGATGCTAACTCTGTGAGTTGGCTGAAATCTCTCTTTTGTTTCTAGCTGATTAGCTTTAAAACTAGAACCCTGTCAAAATATGCATTTGGTAGCTGCTTGCTTGATCTAATGTAATAACACTGAATCTAAAGCTACATTTTCATCTAAAAAGCCAACATGGAAACCAGTTGATGATCCAAACAGCAGAAAACAAAAATAAAGAGTCATCTTTTTTATATCAACATTTTATTGTGCTTTCAAAATAAGACATTTTTCTACCAAAGTCACTTTAAATGTTTTTCACATCTCACACTGATATCACTCCATTAACTGTATTTGACTTTATGTTAAATGGTTTGAGTTCTGATCCACCCAATATGAACTTACACATACTGTATTTTAGTTACCTCTCTCCAACCTATACTACTTGAATTCCCAGCTTGTGTTGAGTCATCAGAGGTAGATTATTTAAACAATGGAAACAAAGCTGGCAGGGTCAGAGACACTCAGCACTGAATGACCGTTGCACCACCTACAACTCAGGAACAAGTATGTCAATGATGTTTCTCTATAGTGACACTTTAAGATCTGCACTAGACTTAAATTAATAAAATTATGACATAGCTGAAAGGATCATTTTTGCCTGTAATAACTTGTTTTATACTTTCAGGGTTAAATTACACAGTGTAACATGTAAGTATTCTCTTGCTCTCGCTTTACTGTGTTACTTAATGATTTGATAGTACCTGCTGTTGTCATCATAACCATCATAGTGGACTGAAAACACATGAGCTTATGTATCCTGTGTAATCTGTGTATTAATGGACTTTAAGGGACAGCAGGCTTTCATCTGAAATTTCTCATGGATCGTATGTCTCCGTTTCATGTCATCTCTGATACTGATGTCAGAATGACAGCTTTCTTTCTCCAGGAAAATTGTAGGGTATGCAAATGCAATTTCTTCTAAGTAGAGCATTAAAACGTTCTTTCAGATTTAAAATGATATAGAAATCTTTTGCCTATAATTATAAATGTAATGGATAATGAAACAGGCATTACTATGTTTACTCTGTCAGGATTAAATGGCACAGCAAACTATAGAGTTGCTCTCTTTGCTCTCACTTTTTTGTGTTACAGTGTGATTTGGCTGTTAAATGTGACCATTATTGTGACAATCATTGTGACCAAAAGTCTTCATGAACCCATGTACATCTTCCTCTGTAATCTGTGCATCAATGGACTTTATGGGACTACAGGCTTTTACCCCAAATTCCTCAATGATCTTCTATCTAACACTCATGTCATCTCTTATGCTGGATGCCTTCTGCAGGGTTTTGTGTTGCACTCTTCAGTTTGTGCTGATTTCTCTCTTCTAGCTCTAATGGCTTATGACAGATATGTGGCTATATGTCGACCTCTGGTTTACCACTCTGTGATGTCTAAACAAAGAGTTTGTGTGTTTGTGTTTTTTGCTTGGCTTGTACCCTATTACTTGATCTCCATGGGTACAATAACTACATTTACCACAAGGTTATGTGGCTCACACATACCAAAGATCTACTGTGTTAATTACTTAATTGGGAAACTAGCTTGTACTGTCTCCATAACAAACACTGTTATTCCAGCTTTTAATTATACTTTTTATTCTGGCCATTTTATTTTTATTATTTGGTCTTATGTATATCTGATCTCAACATGCCTAACATCGAAAGAGAAAAGGAAAAAGTTTATGCAAACATGTCTGCCACATTTGTTCTGTTTACTTACCTTAGTTGTGTGTTTGCTTTTTGATTTGTTGTACATGCGATTTGGCTCAGAAGGGTTTTCACAAAGTGCCCAGAATTTTATGGCGATAGAATTTCTTTTTTTCCCTCCAATCATCAATCCCCTCATATATGGTTTAAAATTGACACAAATAAGAAATAGAATTATACAGTTTTTGTGTGGTAAACGTCTCTAGACTAGTACATTATCATCAACGGTGTGTGTGTGTGTGTTTCGTAGAGATGTCCAGTTGTACAGCCACAAAATATCATGATCATGATCTTTAACACATGTATGTTTTTTCATATCAATAATCACTGTCCTATCTCACATAAAAGGTATGTTTGTAGCTTTTAATGACCTAAAACACAAACATCTGAGAGTGTCATTGCTGGTAAAGAATTCAGTGTCTTACTGTAAATGAGTGTGTCAAGCAGTTTCAGGTGTGATATTAATGACCTTCAACAATGAATTAATATCTTATTCCAATATGCATTTCTTAACTAATATATATTGTAAAAATGTGCACTGGTTCCCAAACCTTTTCAGCTCAAGACCCAAAACAGAAATTAGTTGTCTCCCTGGGACAAAACTACATCTACATAACAAACAATGTATATTAAATGTATTACTTTTCTTACTAAAGTAACAAAAAAATACTATCTATACTAGTCTATTCTTTCTGTGTCCCACCCCTTCCTCTTCTCCCATTTTCTCATACCCTCCCATCATCACATGTCTTTTGACATAACCTGAATTTATGAGAAGCATGGGGCTGGTAGAAGTTTTCTGATCTTTACTCTGGGCTCAGTTTTTGAAAGTGTCATTCTGAGGTCGTGCTGAGCATTTAGTCTGTTTCTGAATTGGTTTTTCAGGTATGCCAGAGTCAGAAAGCCAGATTCACACAAGTATGTTGTGCCACAAAAATTGTTTTGGGAGTTTCCCAGATACAGCGAATGTTTCGTTTGGAGATACTTGTCCAATTTATTCATTTCAAAACCCTCATTACTGAGCTCTTTTCCACATATTACACATTGAAGCATTTACTCTCCAATATGAATTGCTTTGGTTAACCCAACATTAATAAACTCATCCTTGTATTTTAGTTTAGACTTCACAGGATCGACAGTAACAGATCACAGCCTACAGACAGAAAATTACTTTTGAATGTGGACAGAAGAGAGAAAAAAAACTTACACAGCATCTGAGCTGAACATACAAGTGTAGCAAAGAATATCATTCATTCACATATTTTCACGATGTAACATTGTTAATAATTTTACTCTGCCATTTGACAACCCAATGAAAAAGGGCTTGCGACCCATTTTGGGTCCCAACCCTAAGTTTGGGAAACATGAGTTGAGTGGATAGTCCAATAGTGGCACAGAGAACATTCCCACATTCTCAAGTACTGTAGATATATCTTTTGTCCAATAATGACCATGCACATTATTTGGGAAGTAATGTACATGGTCATTAATATATAAATATTATCAAAGTTAAGGGGGTTGCCAAACAACACCCCTTAACTGTGATATAATAAGGGTATATTACTGCCTATCGTGAGCTATTGCTTTTATAGGAATAGAATAAGCTTTAATTGTCATTGTACAGTAAAACCATACAACAAAATTTGTTTGTGCAACCTCTAAAACAATACTCACATTTATAAGCACACTCATACAATAAATAAAATAAAAATAATAAAATCCCTTTCTAAAAAATACGGCTGTGCTGACTGGGGGGTGGAGGGGCATGATTATTCAGTCTCGGCCATCTTGAGGGTCAAGTGCTTAGCCTCAGCTGACTCCAGGAGTTCGAAGGGGGCCTCAGCCAACGCCCCAAGAACCACTGCCAGATCCCAAGTGGGAACCTTGGACCGAGTCACAGGTCTCATCCTCCGGGCACCACGGAGGAAACATACAACCAAGGGAAGTTTCCCCAAGGACCCCTCCCTCAGAGGGGTGTGGAAAGACGAATAGCTGCCACGTACACCTTTAGGGTGGAAGGGGAAAGACCAGCAGAGAACCGGTCCTGGAGGAACTCAAGTACCTGAACCCCCGGGCAGTTAACAGGGTCCACCGACTGCTCCCTAAACCAAGTGTAGAAAACGCTCCACTTCAGGCCGTACATCCTCCGTGTGGACGGGGCCCTGGAGCTCAGGATGGTCTCGACTGCTCCGGCTGTTAGACCCGCCATATGGCGGGGCAAGGGTGAAGAACCCGGCCCTGTGCCTGGGACAGCAGGTCTCTCCTCAGAGGGACCCGCCACGGCGGGCCGTCCAGGAGCGACATGATGTCCGAGAACCACACCCGGGTTGGCCAGAACGGGGCTACGAGCAGTAGGCCGATATTGTCCTGGCGGACCCGCTCCAGAACCCCCGGGAGCAGAGCAACTGGGGGGAAAGCGTACAGACGTAGCCTCGGCCACGAATGTACCATGGCGTCCAGACCCAACGGGGCTGGAGGAACGAGAGAAAACCATAGCGGGCAGTGCGTAGTCTCTTGAGACGCAAACAGATCCAAGTCTATGGGGCCGAACTCTTCGCACAAGAGCTCCACCACTTCGGGGTGAAGTCTCCATTCCCCGGGCCTCAGCCCCTGCCTCGACAGCAGGTCTGCTCCCTGATTCTGCGTCCCTGGGAGATACATCGCCCTGAGCGATAGTAACCTCTACAGGGACCACAGGAGGATCTGACGCACCAGTCTGTACAGAGGGCGCGAGCGCAGACCGCCCTGGTGATTCAGATAGGCCACCACCGCTGTGTTGTCGGAACGAACCAGGACATGGTGGCCTTGGAGATCGGGCAGGAAACTCCTTAGAGCCTGGAACACTGCCAACATCTCGAGACAGTTGATATGCCACTCGGATTGATGCACCTGCCAGGATCCCCTTGCAAAGCGGCCGTCCATGACCGCGCCCCAGCCCGTGAGGGAGGAGTCTGTCAAAATGACCAGCCGGCGACAAGACCCTCCCAGCACGGGCCCCTGGGACAGGAACCAAGTTTCCTTCCAAACTGATAGGGAACGAAGACATTTGCGCGTAACCCAAATCAGACGGAGAGGAT
>NC_060156.1:7849578-7856140 GCF_021292245.1 Micropterus dolomieu | reverse complement strand
CCGCAATATTACGTAGGTGAAAAAAGGCGGTCCTTGAAATTTGCTTAATGTGGGACTTAAACGACATGTCCTGATCAAAGATAAGTCCAAGATTCCTCACAGTGGTGCTGGAGGCCAGGGCGATGCCATCAAGGGAAACTAAATCTTTAGATAATGCGTCACGGAGGTGCTTAGGCCCCAGAACAATAACTTCAGTTTTATCTGAGTTTAACATTAGAAAATTACAGGTCATCCAGGTTTTAACATCCTAAAGGCACATTTGAAGTTAGCTAACTGATGAGTTTCATCTGGTTTGATTGATAGATATAACTGAGTATCATCTGCATAACAATGAAAGCTTATGGAATATTTCCTGATAATATTGCCTAAAGGATGCATAAATAAAGTGAAGAGGAGTGGTCCGAGGACAGATCCTTGTGGAACTCCATGACTACACGTGTTGAATCTGTGTTTGCAGATCAGTAGGCATTTACAGTGAGAGTGTGTGACTATGATCCACACGTGTAGTCAGCCAATCAGGGGTATTATTTCTATGTGATGTCACGTCCCTTCAATAAGCCGTTTTCAAAATAAGAGCTGACACTTGTCAGTCAGGTAATTCCAACTGGGAATCGCTAACTGCTGGCTGACGGAAGACCGGATTTCAGAAGACTAACGAACGGAATGACGTGGCGAAGCAAGGAGTTGTACGGTTTGGTGGGCGATTCACATTACTTTTATGACACACTAATCTTGAACGGGGACTGGTATCTCATTTTGGCATCGTCTGTACAAGCTTGGATTGTGAACTGTTGGAAACAGCAGACAGGCTTCCGTGACGGGGGAGAGGACATGCAGCTGAAAAGGAAGCCAAGTGAGGAAGGTGGGAGTAATTATAAAATTCCCTGGTAAACTGAAAAAAAGACAGATCTGACAATGGGAGTGAGAGTGACAATTCCCAAAGCATGAGGAAAATATCAAGTTTTGAGGAGGGGTGTGGATTTAAGCTGATTGTTAAATTTAAAGATAAGAGTGACAAGGCCTTAAACCCCCTCTGACTGTCGGAGGAGCTAAAAAACAAAATGGGAAAACTTCTGAATGTTAAAATGATGATTAATGGAAATATACTTGTTTTCTGCAGAAATGATGGTCAGAGGTTGAATACCCTTAAAGTTCACCATCTGCTTAACAGGCCTATAGAACGTTTCATTCCTCGTCAAGTTAAAAATGCTAAAGGAATAATATACGTATGCCCTGAGATGACAGAGAGTGCCATTTTGAAGAATTTAAAGGGAGCTGAGATTGAAGTAGTACCGAGATTCAAAGAACCTGGCACTGCTGTGGTATTAAGATAATGTGCCAACAAGAGTCAATCTAGGATATATGAGCTTTCCAGTGAGATAATACATCCGTCCACCGCTGTGCTGTTACAATCGTCATCGCTATGGGCACGTAGCAGCAGCAAGCGGAGAAAATAAAAGGTGTGAATTGTGTGGAGGAAGCCATGATTTTACTCAATGTCAGGATGATGAAGTTAAATGCTGTAACTGTGGTAGAAATCATGTGTCTTGTAGGGCTGACACCGAATAGTCGAAGATTTGATGCTTGGTTTGGGTAGAGCCTGATTCGTCTGTCAATCTCACAGTCGAAGCTTTGAAACAAAGATCATGCCATTTTGGCAATATGGGGGTGCTCAACATCTGATTTTACATAGAACTACCAGTTTTCTTCCAATAAGTTAATATACAGCCTATTACAATATACATTTCAACATTTAATGCTGTAAATAAACATGTAAAAAGACTAAAACTTTCAATAAATGTTTTTAAAGTGTGTGAATGAATCCAAAATTGTAACACTAACCCTGGGGCATCAGTGCACATGTGTAGGCGTAGTGTGTATGTGTGAATTGGCAGTGGAGGAACACTTGCTGAAGAGACAGAGCCCCAGCAACTGGTGTTGTGCTGAGTTGTCCACACCTCGCTGGACTTTCAGATAATTTATCACCGTTGATGAACCACACAAAGAATAGTTTATTGTTTTTAAATAGCCGGCTACTTGAAATAGACCCGTGAGGAACCGCAATGTGCATTTAGTTGTCGGCAGCACGGCATGCATGCAAAACTCACACAAGACCGGGAGAGAGAGAGAGAGAGAAAAGGGTCTTCAAGAAGCCTAGCTAGAAAGCTGGAAATTTACAGTGTAAGTTGAATGAATAGAGACTGCAGCTCTGTAGCTTCTCAAGATTAAAGCAGAGCTACCATGTGTTACCCACCCCTATTCCCGCTTGCAATCGACGTGCACAAAAACACACATGATTCGACTATCGGTTGACTATAGGCAGGGCTTGATGATTCTGATTCGACTATGTAATTCCTTAGTCGGGGTGTGAGGATCATGTTAGAGCTGTTAAAGTGAGGGGAACGGGGGAACTTCTGATCTCCCTCCAGTTAAGGAGAAAGCTAAGCAGATCGTGGGAACCCAGTCGTTCCTGGCATTCATGGTAGATGTTCTGTGGGTAGCTAGAGACCAGTCCAGAAGATCTGACATTATTAAAGTTGTGGTGGATGCTGCAGAAAGACACAATGGAATGCACAGAGTTCGGTGGCTAACGAGCAGGAATTTAAGATATTTGTAGACGAATTTAAAGATTTTCCAGAGGTGATGAAACTTGGCTTAAACCATGCTTGGATTTTCTGATTCCTGGATACGAAAGTGTCAGATATGATCAAAACGGAAAATCAGGAGGAGGGCATGCAACATTTATAATATCAGATGTACAGTACCAGAAAGTACAGATCAAGTCCAAACTAGAATGTGTTATAGTAAGGATATAGGGAGAGCACACTTCTCATTGGGATTCTTAGAAAGAGTCTGCAGAGGCTTCAGTACATTCAAAACTCTGCAGCTAGGATCCTGATGAGAGTGCGGAAACATGAGCACATTACCCCCATTCTCCACTCACTCCACTGGCTTCCCATCTCCACCAGGATTGAGTACAAGGTTTCCCTCCTAACACATCAATGCATCCTTGGACATGTCCCCCCCCCCCCACCTCAAAGAACTTATCAACCCACAAAACACAACCCGTTCCCTTCGCTCCACTCACTCAAACCTCCTCCACATACCCAGAACCAGACTCAGGACAACGGGAGATAGGGCATTTTGTGCTGCTGCCCCACATCTGTGGAATGCCCTCCCTGACACCTTAAGGGCACCTCAATCCACTGACTGTTTTAAAAAAGGCCTTAAGACATTTCTGTTTAGCAAAGCTTTTGGTTTGTTGTTTGATGTTTGATGTTTTCTAAAGAACTGCTCATTTTTGTTTTTTCTAACTTGTTGCACTTTGAAATCTTTTGATGAAAAGTGCGTTATAAATAAAATTTATTATTATTATTATTATTATTATTATTATTATTATAGTAAACCTTTATAATCTTTGTTTACAAATAAATTTAAATGAGTTGGAGAGGGTTATGGAACAAATAGGAACCAGATCTTTTGGGTGGGGGGATTTTATCTCCCACAACCCTCTTTGGGGTAGTAGAATAAAGGATGATAATGGGAACACTATAGAGGAATTTATGGACAGGTGGAGATTGTGTCTCAGACATAGACTTAGCATTAGCATCCAGTAGTGTTGTAGTCAAGACCACCCAAACCGAGACCAAGTCAAGACGGAGACCAGTTCCCCACATTACATGACACACAATAAAATGTGGAACGAGATAATAGGTACTTCTCAAATTGATCTGAAAAATCCACATTCCCATTTAAACACCCACATACAAACACAAAGAGCTGAAATCAATGAAAGCATCTTCATTCAACACGGGAGGGGTGACAACACATTTTAAAGTTATTGGTTGCATTTGAAGGAATATGTTTTACATCCAATAAAAATTATGATGTTAACAATTAAATTAGACAATTCATAAGCAATTTATTGTTCTTTGCAAATTTATGATCTTGACTGGTCATGAAATAAAATCCCGAGTCGTTAGTGTCCGAGACCAAGACAAACCGAATACAAATGTGGCCATCAAAAGAGACCAAGACCATCAAAAAGTGGTATTCAGACAGATAATACAACAATAGCATCCAGTGAACTAGCAAGGGTTGGAGAGTGGGATTTTTTGGCCAGATATACAATAGGAACTCATCGTTTTCAAATACTATTGACATTTGGGAAAACTATATTGAGTGAAGAACAGGGCAAGCAACAAGCAAAAATCCGTGATTTCGTCCTGTCAGGGGACCCCCATCCCCGATGCGAGGTGTGACTCAGACTGCAGCACGCCGGCTTCACGCTGCCCATTCCGCCGTGCGGATAATTTTGCCATTCAGGACGAGGAGATGTGGCGGTCTACCCACCCTCTGCACGAAGCCTTCGCAGCGGCTCCCCGCTCAACCCGAACAACTAACAAACACCTTGGGCTTGCTGCAAAGCTGCACATTCTCTCTCTCCTTACCCCCATCCCTGACATGGTCAGGTGGCTGGCCTCGGCCCACATGTATGCCAACACTGTCCTCCCCCTCCTCTTCCCAACGGAGATGAGCCTGGGGGAGTGGCATGGTAATGAGCCCACAAGTGTGGCTGCACCACCTCGTGCGGACCCTAGCGGCTATGTCTGCCTTTGCCTTCCTTCCCCCACCAGGAATGCGGTACGGCTGTGGACCCACAAGGGCGACTACACTGCCTCGTGTGGTCCCTCCCGGCACACACAAACAGACCCCTCTGACTGTGTGTGAAGGTGTCTCACAATGTGGCTCGCACCCAGCCAAGCGGCGGAGCGTGAATGAATATTGGCTCGCTTCCCCCGGTGGCTTCGCCTTGACTTCAGATTGACTCACAAAGGCCCAACATGTTGAAGGAGGGAGCGCCATGACCCTCTCTCCCCCCGCCAGGAGCTAAGCTCTCCTGTTCGGTGGAGCATGGAGGTCACTGCCTGCCAGGCCTCCCATGCCACAGAAAGAAAATGGAGGGTGTAAGGCCCATCCTGGATCTATCACTGTTCAACAAAGTGATTATGGAGAGACCTTTTTGCATGTTGACAGTAAAACAGGTGTTGGAGTGTGTGCGTCAGGGAGACTGGCTCCCCTCCATCGACCTGAAGGACACATACTTTCACGTTCCTGTCATCCCCGAACACAGGAAGTTCCTTCGGTTCTCTTCTCAGGACGAGGCGGTGGTGCAGACAGCCAAGCTCATAGCACACCTGTCTCACCTGGGTTTAAACGGTGAAATGGAAGAAGAGCGCTCCTCTCTCCTCTCAGAGGCTCACCTGTCTGGGTGTGGTGCTGGACTCTTCTCTCTCTTGAGAGAGTGGGTTAGCCAGGGGTGCTGTCGTTCTTCAAGCTGCTCATGGACGGGGGTCTGGCGTTCAGTACGGTTAAAACCTACATTGCCACCATCTCGTCCTGTCACGAAGGCTTCTATGACAAAAACCTATGACAGAAATGATTGAATCTATGACAGCCAGTTGGCTATTCGTGAATTTCCACAAAACTAGGTGCGGTAGGAAAGAGATGCTCTAAGAATTTACATATCAAATTACTGGATTTTCTCTGGGGAAAAAAAAACTTACTGGATGTTGTAATGAACAATATAAATTGGGAGTCATGGAGACTAGGGCTTTAATTAAGATGTTTTATCTCATTGTTACAAGATATATTTCTGTTTAGTAATTTTATGAAATACTAAAATGCTTCAGTCTGGGACCCAGGAAAGCTACACCAGATACCCTGAACCATTTTCATAGCCGATCAATTACAACAGTATGATCGTCAGTGTCAAAGGCTGCAGACAAGCCTAAAAGAACTGATGGCAATAGTGAAATAAGCTATTTTGAAAATAATAGCCATAATTTCATGTAAATGTTGCCTTTGCAATAACTGCAGATTTGTTGACAGATGATCCAAAGATTATGATTTTTTTTATGCTGGGCAAATTATCTTCTTAATTGTTTTGATTACTTCTCCCCAAGTTTTACTGGACCAACTGAATTCCCAATTGTTGTGTTGTCACAGTCAAAGATGTTATTTATAGATAGTGTGGAGAGGAACCAGAGGCAGAACAGACTGCATACTACTTTGTAACCTGCTACTGTATGTTGTAACACTGGTAGACAGGTAGAACGATTTGTTTTCTAATCATGACTAATGTTTCTGTTGTAAGAATTTTCACTCTCTCAGGGATAGATGAGACACTAAATTACAGAATTTCTATTTTTTCAGTCACTTTACTGTATTATTGTGTGGTTTTGTTTTTAAATATCTCTGTCATCATGATCATAATCTCTGATGAAAACATGCTTGAACCTATGTACATCTTATTGTGCAGTTTTTGCATGAATGGACTTTATGGAACCACAGGTTTCTACCCCAAATTCCTCTTAGATCTGCTGTCCTCTTCTCAAGAAATCTCATATGAAGGATGCTTTATACAGGCTTTTATCATACACTCATTTCTTTGCTGTGATTTATCAATTTTAGCAGTTATGGCTTATGACAGATATCTGGCTATATGTCGACCACTGCACTACCACTCTTTCATGACAAAGTGGAGGTTGTCTCTGCTGGT
>NC_060156.1:7793070-7849478 GCF_021292245.1 Micropterus dolomieu | reverse complement strand
GTGTTGGAGTGTGTGCGTCAGGGAGACTGGCTCCCCTCCATCGACCTGAAGGACACATACTTTCACGTTCCTGTCATCCCCGAACACAGGAAGTTCCTTCGGTTCTCTTCTCAGGACGAGGCGGTGGTGCAGACAGCCAAGCTCATAGCACACCTGTCTCACCTGGGTTTAAACGGTGAAATGGAAGAAGAGCGCTCCTCTCTCCTCTCAGAGGCTCACCTGTCTGGGTGTGGTGCTGGACTCTTCTCTCTCTTGAGAGAGTGGGTTAGCCAGGGGTGCTGTCGTTCTTCAAGCTGCTCATGGACGGGGGTCTGGCGTTCAGTACGGTTAAAACCTACATTGCCACCATCTCGTCCTGTCACGAAGGCTTCTATGACAAAAACCTATGACAGAAATGATTGAATCTATGACAGCCAGTTGGCTATTCGTGAATTTCCACAAAACTAGGTGCGGTAGGAAAGAGATGCTCTAAGAATTTACATATCAAATTACTGGATTTTCTCTGGGGAAAAAAAAACTTACTGGATGTTGTAATGAACAATATAAATTGGGAGTCATGGAGACTAGGGCTTTAATTAAGATGTTTTATCTCATTGTTACAAGATATATTTCTGTTTAGTAATTTTATGAAATACTAAAATGCTTCAGTCTGGGACCCAGGAAAGCTACACCAGATACCCTGAACCATTTTCATAGCCGATCAATTACAACAGTATGATCGTCAGTGTCAAAGGCTGCAGACAAGCCTAAAAGAACTGATGGCAATAGTGAAATAAGCTATTTTGAAAATAATAGCCATAATTTCATGTAAATGTTGCCTTTGCAATAACTGCAGATTTGTTGACAGATGATCCAAAGATTATGATTTTTTTTATGCTGGGCAAATTATCTTCTTAATTGTTTTGATTACTTCTCCCCAAGTTTTACTGGACCAACTGAATTCCCAATTGTTGTGTTGTCACAGTCAAAGATGTTATTTATAGATAGTGTGGAGAGGAACCAGAGGCAGAACAGACTGCATACTACTTTGTAACCTGCTACTGTATGTTGTAACACTGGTAGACAGGTAGAACGATTTGTTTTCTAATCATGACTAATGTTTCTGTTGTAAGAATTTTCACTCTCTCAGGGATAGATGAGACACTAAATTACAGAATTTCTATTTTTTCAGTCACTTTACTGTATTATTGTGTGGTTTTGTTTTTAAATATCTCTGTCATCATGATCATAATCTCTGATGAAAACATGCTTGAACCTATGTACATCTTATTGTGCAGTTTTTGCATGAATGGACTTTATGGAACCACAGGTTTCTACCCCAAATTCCTCTTAGATCTGCTGTCCTCTTCTCAAGAAATCTCATATGAAGGATGCTTTATACAGGCTTTTATCATACACTCATTTCTTTGCTGTGATTTATCAATTTTAGCAGTTATGGCTTATGACAGATATCTGGCTATATGTCGACCACTGCACTACCACTCTTTCATGACAAAGTGGAGGTTGTCTCTGCTGGTATGTTTCTCCTGGCTAACACCTTTCTGCATTTCCTCCATAAATATTGTGCTCACTTCAAGACTAAAGTTATGTAGTACATATATTCACAGACTGTTTTGTGTCAACTGGATGATTGTTAAACTTGCTTGCCCTGAAGCTGACACTTTCTCAAACAATGTAGTTACATATACCATAATTTTCATGTATGTGTCTCATGGCCTTTTCATATTTTGGACTTATATGCATCTTATTAGAACTTGTGTGAGGTCCAAAGATGACAAGGTGAAGTTTATGCAGACATGTGTGCCTCATTTTACCTCTCTAGTCACTTTCTTGGTTGTAGTACTTTTTGATTTGATGCATATGCGATTTGGTTCCACAGATTTACCTCAAAGCTTTCAAAACTTCATCCATATAGAATTACTGCTGATTCCTCCTGTTATTAATCCTCTAATATATGGATTTAAACTGACCAAAATACGAAACAGAATTCTTGACTTAGTTTATACTGAAAATTATTTTTGCATTAAGTTTAATCTCTAGTTCAATTTAATAGGACAAACAATAATGAAAAGCGTTTTTGCTTTAAGATATATATGTATGATCTCTGTTTTAAGGTTTTCCAGAAAATGTATGCAGAATGACCCAATCTGTTGTCTGACATGACGGATAAATACAGGCCCTCAGTATATGTTTGTTATGTTTGATTAACAAAGGGTGTTAAAAATGTATAAATGCACTAAAACCACCACCCAGTAGTGGCTTAGTAGCCTGTTTGCACTACTGACATTACTGTATTTGTACTGTTTTAGGCTTCGGCCTAATCATAATTTTAACTACAGTAAGCTGTAGTTGGGGGCGGCTGTTAATCGGAAGGTCGGCGGTTCAATCCCTGGCTCCCCGTAGTTGCGTGTCGAAGGGAAGATACTGAACCCCGATTTGCCTCTGGCGGCTGTTCCGTCAGTGTATGAATGAGTGTGAATGCTAGTTTCCGTTTGAGCACTTAGGCTCAGTGTATGAGTGTGCGTGACAGGTGAATGCAGATGTAGTGTAAAAGCGCTTTGAGTGGTCGAAAAGACTAGAAAGGCGCTATACAAGTACAGAGCATTTAAGCTATATTTATATACTGTACTGTATTTGAATTATACACAGTAGAGTAACTGAAGTTGTACATTAACTTGAAAAACGGTTAGAACATCTGTAGCGTCCTGTATTTGGAAATTTTGTAAATAGCAAAGCAGTTAATTTCATTTCTTTATATTCTTGTAATAAATATACAAATATCAATATGATGGTAATCTGCATGACAAATAAAGTAAAATAGAAAAAATGGTTATAATAATAAGCTGCTTATAGTGACTCGGATAGACGTGATTACTAAGTTTCTTCAGTAATATGTTATAATTAACAACCCTATAGACCCATGTTTCACCTACACTGGTGTTTTCTCCTTCTAAAGTCCATATAGGTGTGTAAAGTGTGTGATGGAATGACTTCTCTTTGTCCCTCCTAGTAGTTGCCAGGGCCCAACCGTCCCTGCCGCTGAAAGTGCAAGAAACCTATTGTTTTTTGGTAAGATTACTATTATTCTACTTTTGGTGACACATTTACAATCTTTCAAAATGAGTAAGCTTGCTAACAGATTCAATGTTTTTAAATAAGTAACTGTAGCACTTTGACCACACATTGTCAGATATTTGTCACATTTAATGTTTGATAACTGCAGTGTGGGGGCGAGGGTCTGTTCCACGCTGCTTCCAGCTTTAATTTTTATTAGTTTGTGAAGTCTGATGACTTCATGTAATTCTAGCATACTCCACCCAACTTCAAGTTTGAATAAGTGACCTGTGATGTGATGGGTTTTTACAGAGTGACTTAATGGTATTTGTTTGTGATTTGGTACCGTTTCAAAGTAAATTAATGTTAATTAATTAATTTACTGCTGTTGTAAATAAGGACAGCTATACCCGTGCATTTGTTATGATTATGATTATTGTATATACTGTATACCAATACACCCATCTGAGGTCATAAGGTCGTAGGTCTTGTTTTATTTTTCCAGCATCCTTTGCACTATGCTCCATCACACTGTGTACATGGGTACATGTATGCCTGTATATCATATCCACCTTCAACATGTACATAATGACAATAGTTTACTCTTGCATCCTTTGCACTCTGATTACTGCACTATTTGTCAATATGTCTATATTGTTTTGTTCATAGTGTGAATATTAGTGTTGTCTATTCTGTAGTTTGTATCTGATTTTATTATTATTATATTATTATTATATTATTGTGTAAGTAAGCACTGAGCAATGTACAATCCTGAGTCAAATTCCTCGTATGTGTACACATACCTGGCAATAAAACTGATTCTGATTCTGATTATATTACATATGATCAAAAACATCAACAACTTTGCTAACACAGCTAAACATCAAGCAACTTTGACACACAACATACTTGTCCAACAGAAAGAATGCCAGAGCTGCGTCTCTCTGATTTTGATGTGTAAAACGTTGAGTTCATTGAGTTCATATTTGTCTCCATTAATGCAGATTTGCCAACTAAAGCTACGCCTTAAAGGTTTAGAATCCTTCAATGTCATCACAAGGACAAACACAGTACACCCACACAGATGTTTTCATTTATTTATCTGCTCAGACCTCTTCTGAGGATGGTGTGGGAATGTAAAGACCTTATGGTGGATTCACACTAAAATTCAACAATTAAAGCAAAGCAATAAATATGAATAAGTGGCTCCACTGATATCAGTTTAATCACTCCCTACACAAGTCTACACAAGAACACTGGGAACTACTGAGAACCCAAACTCTGATTAAACAATCTGACTGACTGAGGAAAAAAAGAGTTCTTTAACCTGTTTATTCAAGCCCATAGGATTATAAATCTTCTTTTTGATGGGAAAACGATGAACGCTGAAGTTATTCAACTAAAATAAGAGATTGGTCTACTGTAATATTACGAGACAAGGTACTGTAGTATACACAATTTGACTTTTGGTGTACACAGTTTGAAAACTTGACTCAAGCCTTAGACCCACAATCTTTGATCAGATCCTTTAGCAGTTTAGATTTAATATGAACAGAGAGACAACTGAACCATTCATGATTCCACACTGCATCAAATTCTGTATTATAGAAATAGTAAAAATAATAAGAGGATCTGTTGTTGTACTTTGCAATGTTATGTAACTGCACAGTAAAATAACAAAACCAACTGAAAAGAAGAGATAGTGCTTGGTTGCAGTGAGTGTGAAGACAACATTAGAGGTTTTAAAATGTGTGAACTGCTGTTGTTAGTTAAATCATTCCCAAACATTTCTGGGTTTACAAAATCTGAACAAAAGCTACAGTATTCACAGATAGATGGACAGATTAGCTAAGTGAGCTCCTTGTATAGTCAACAAGTGCACATGTTCCTGTATATGTGCATTGATTTATGGTGGTTATAGATGTTCTTCCTCCCAAGCATTATCCAGATGCTCTCCTAGTTATAAGGAATTTTATGTCCATGATGCCTTAAAAGGCATTTTATGTCTTATGGTAGAAGTTCACTTGCTGTTAGTGGATTATTCGGTTTTCCTCTGCTGGGGCCTGGCTCCCTGGACCAGTAAGCTGCCCAGCAGAGTCCCGGCCGCAGCCCCAACAGCTGATCTGGTGCACAACCTTGTAGCCACCTGGGAGGAGCCAGCAAGGGCCCCAACTGCAGCTCCCAGCGCAGCACCTCCAGCCCTCAGCCATGACAGAGTCCAGTCAGAATCAAGTTGCCACTCTTGGTCTGCAGTCTCCCTCTATGGAACCAGAATGAAAATAAGAATCACTGTATGAATATACTATCTACTACTACTACCCCACCATTCAGCAATATAAAATTAAAACACTATTGCCACTCCACATAAGGTATAACTGTTCAACCCAACCCGTTCTTAAAAAAAACAAGCATTGATCCACTAACACCAAATAACTTTAGTCCTTCGTGAGTAGAAAGTAGTCCTCCAACAGATGCTACCATTCCTTTACAGCATTAACATTTTTGAAAAAGTCAGGTTTTTGGGCACAGCACAGAATCTGCACTGTTAATCTACGACTCCCTTGTACCAGAATCACGATATCTAATTTCACTGTTATGCAGATGGCACGCTGTACCATCCAACCCAATGACCCAATTAGACCCATTACGGTTTCAAAATGTCTTGATGATATTAAAGGAGGGGATGTGCTAACATCTTTCTACAATAAAATAAAAATAATACAGATATCATACTGTTCCATCCAATATTTTGGTATCAACCAGGCCTCTGTTACAACTGGTACAGAATGCTGAAGCCAGACTTTTATCTTTCCCTGCAATGGTTCTTGACATGATTTGCATTTTACATTGATATACAGGAATGTCTGTAGGCACGCGTATATGTGTATATGTGTGTGTATTTAAGTACCTATGTCTTGTGATAATATCTTTCTGCTCAGTTGTGTTTGTTGAAAGTACTTTGGCACAAACCTGGTTTGTTTTTAAAGTGCACTATAAATACATTGGACCTTGACCTTACAGGAGGTGATTAAAATATGTGCTTCTGTTATATGTGGTGAGAATATTTAAATTGACATGTTGGTACATGGTTGTTGTCTGTATTGGGTCAACTTATTATCTCATGTTCCTAGAAGAATCTGTTTTTTTTAAATAAACCAAAGGACAGTCAGACTTAAATATAACAGTCAGATAAATGGAAATAAAGTTGAAATATCTTTACAGCTATTGGAGGGATTATCGTGTAATTTGGTAAAGAGAGTTGTGAAGAATTCCAAAATCAATTGAAACATGTGGTGGATATTTATGGCTTGGCACAGTTGGGCTGAAATTACCAGTCGTGCATATACAGTATATGTAGATTTGAAAAGCAAACTACCATGAAATTTGCTGAATACATTCTCGCTCCCCAGATACATCTCTGTGATATGCAGGGGAGGAAACCCCCCAGAACACAGGTCTTATCAGTATGGTGTAGTTAGTGGTAACTCCAGATTGACTGGCTTTACAAAATTAACTTCTCCTGTTAAAATTAATAAAGTTGGGCTTTGTGACATAATTAAAAACCAATTTAACAGAAGTAACGTGTGTTGCATCAATCACCTAATGCAATTTCCAACAAAGATTTAATTGATCTGTTTGGGTTTATTAATTATTTTGCAAAAATGGTGAACTCAGCTATTTTCACTCACCTTTTCGTGTAGCACGATGTCATGGTCCAACACTACCAGCCTTGTCTGTTCTGTCTCTGTAACTTGAAAAAGGTTAATGACATTTACTTGGAAGGTTACAGTCAATTAAAGGATATTCATCTTTTAAACTACACCAGATCGTTTCACTCAGCATATTCTATGCTGTGGATTAGTTCGTACTCACTGGGTTTAACGGTGTCTCCACGGTGGCTCAATGGTACTGTGAACACCCATTTTTGTTGTCGGCCTAACTCCATCTTGAGGTCCGTGATTGTTTTCCTGTGGTGGTTATGCACAGTGTTCATCTTATTTGTTCTACTGGTTTCGTTTTTTTGATTGTGCCTCTGCATCCCTTTGATTGTGGCTTTCAACGCCTTCTTTGTATCGTCATTTTCTTTCTTCAGCTGTTCAATTGTCTCTTTAAGCTCTTTTGCTTTTCTTTTGTGATTCATCAGCATTTGGTCCAGCTCTTTATCTTTCTTCTCACATTTTTTCATAATTCCTGCTGCCTCTCGTTCTTGTTCTTTTATTCTTTCTTTTTGCACTTCCTTTTCAACCTCACTGCTTTGCTTTGTAGTTTTAACCACACCATCTTTCAGCGCACATCTTTCCCTGAGGCTTGTTATCATTCTGTCTTTTCCTATAATGACTTGTTTGAGCTGCTTGTTCTCCCTCTCAGACTCCACTAATCTTCTGCCAATCTCTTCTTCGTAGTCTTTATTTTTCGTCTCTATCTCCCTTTCCCTCGACGCCTTCAGAGCTTCAATCTGCTCATTTTTCCCTTTGGCTGTCTTAGCCATGCCCTCTACTATCCTCTCCTTCTCATTGACTGTTTGCCTCAGGAGATTATTGTCCATCCTTGCCCTTTTGAGCTGTATGGCAAACTTTTTGGAGTTTTGATCCAGCTTCCTGTTGCTTTCTTTGAGTTTCATAAAACTCTGCAACCAGTGTCCAGTATCATTCCCCACTTCTGTTTCCTCAATCTTCGACAGCAGTTCTCTAACCTGAATGTCTTCAACTTTGTTTGAGTTATCAAAAACATGATACCTATTTCCACATTTGTCCACCAACCACTGAAGAGCAGGCCATTTCTCAATGTGCTCCTCAATGGGAGTGACTCCCAGTTTGTCTCCCCAGGTGAACAGCACAATGGTTCGAGTCCACCCCCAAAATCCAAGTAAGCTCAAGTGTTCCTCCACATTCAACCTGTCGGTTTCGGTAAAACCACCACGAGGACAGCATGGGGATTGGGGGCACACAGAGATGCACTATGGGTAATCTTCTGTTGTAACTCCCGTGGAGTATCTTCTGAGCAGTATCTCCCATGCCAGCCAAGGGTGTCAACCACAGTGACTCGCTTTTTGTGAACATCACCGTGTCTCTCAGTGCACTGTAACGTTGGATGTCCAGCAGGAAAGACTTCATCACCAAGGATAGTGTTTCCAGCCGAGCTCTTCCCAACCTGCTTTGGTCCCACAATGAGAATTCGAAGCACTGAAATCGGGGGCGACTCTCCTGTATTAAAAGCAAATCCAGAATTTAGGCAATAATATTTATCAGGGATATATTTTCATTTTGGAGGAATCTCATGTTTGGATGAACTGAAAAATATAATTTATTACAGGTCAGTGGTACCCAAACAAAAGGGGAAAGCTTTGTTCTAAGAAACTTTTGATGTTTGATAAAACTTAAATAATTAAGTAAATAAATTGTTGTAGTGTGGGAGTAGTTTTATTCAACTGTAATGTTACCATGTTAATTTAAACCTGCTGTAACGGAGTTTCTCTATACTTGGGGCAGCAAAACATGCACTGACATACTGTAAGACCACCTTTTAAATTGATGTGGCGTCCAATTTCCTAATTACGCATCAAGCAGATATGAAGCAACATGGCTACTATAATTTGGATTATAATTTGTAAATTAATATTCAGTCTCCTTTTAGCTCAGATTTTGGTCTGATTAGCTGCTAAATGCTCCCCTATGTTCCCCAGTTAGTCGCTGTCTGTCAGCTGTTTAGTGCTGGGCAGGTAGGATGCAGTGAGGGTTTTAAAAGCTTTTTTGTGGCCAAAAGCTGCACTATGACAGCACAGAGAGTGAAACAAATCAGTACATGTGACCCCTACCATATTATACATGGTCACTGGATCCAGTGTTATTATAAAAATATTTATTACGATGCTTTAAGTGAAACTTACCCATTAGAGATCTGAGTGTACTTCTGGCCTTCTGCACATTAATTCTTCTCAGAGTCGCCCACTCTACTACCTCTTTTTTTCTACTCTCAGTTCTTCCAGGGACTTCCTCATTTGTGGTCACATAACAACCTACCCCTGCCTTTATGTTTCCTGCAACCATTGCATCAATTTTCTCCAAAAGCTCTGCAACCTGAGTAACATCATCTTTTCCCCAAATGCTTGTGTCTAAAAGGTGATGTCTATGTCCACACCTCTCCAAAAGGGCTTTGAGAAACCTATGTTTTGCAGTGTAGCCCTCTACGGACGACCCTAGCAGTCTCTCACATCTAGTGAATATTACTATTGTGTTTCTCCACACTGTGTTATTTAGCAGCTCAAGGGGTCCCTCTACTGTCCACTCCCTGCCTCGGTGGGAGCTGATGGGTATGACCAAAAGAAAGGCATGAGGTCCTGGTGGGCACATGGCTGCGCAGGATGACATGTTGTTGTTCACCAGACTCGGATCCCGGACAGAGTACTGGATCCACCTTTCAGGGCTGTTGATGATAATAACTCGCCTATGGCCATCATCAATAATGCCCTGTCTCCTAACACACATCTTCACATCTCTGTTGATATCAAACAGCTGTCGGCCGAGGATGGTGTTTCCTGTCAGACTCTTCTCCAGCCAGTCGTGCCCCAGGAGGACAATCCTCAGCTCCTGAAGTCTCCCTGGCAGCAGACAACATTATTCAGCAGCAGTGCAAAAATATGTCATCATAGCAAGGCCCTGATATAATGCAGGTATTGTAATGATACTAAAAACATGATCAAAAGCAATTTCCAATTAACCTAGAAGGATCTATGTTCTTGATCTATGTTCATTTTGGACATTGAAAACAGTGGTTGATGAGGAAGCTTGTGTGATGCGCTAGAAAGCTCCAGAACAGCTACAAAATGGACTGAGTTTGTTTAGTTGTTCTCCAAGGTCAAGAACAAACTTTGAACTCAATTTATTAGCAAACATGGATGAGAAGTTCTTAAAGTAGTAGAGGCAAAATAGCCAAAATAGGCTACATTAAAGTTCTGTTCTAAGGCATTTATTAGTTTCTGACTGATGAAGTGGGAAAAAAATTTTCCCCAAACTGCTGTATCTCTGAACTCGCTCTTTATCCAAATCACACCCATTTAGGCTATTCTGTGTGATATCCTTTTGTTTACTGTTGTTTACTTTGAAAACCTCTTACTTAATGCAATTGAATTAAGCTCTAGGACAGCTACAAAATAGACCTTGCTAGGATATTGATTACTTCCCGCTTGCTTTTCTTTGACAACCATAAACATAATGTCACATAACTGTCACAAAGACGAGAGCTACTTTTAATAGCCTACTCATAGACTTTAAAGGTAGGTGAAATGTTATGCATACCTTTCCGTGTCTCGGCTCTGCAGCCCATCGAAGCTCTTTCTTCCATCTTTATTCTGTCATAGGCCTATATTTATCAGTTAGCCTATATTATATTTTAAATCAGTGTTTTAGACAAACACACATAAGTGAAACCACATCGTCGGTCCCCAAAGTAATCCTGTGTTTTAATGTTTGACTCACCATTCTGGCTGATAAGCGGTCAAAGTCCAGACAACCCAACCAGTCATATAACCTATTCCTCTAAGAAATGATTTAAGATATAATTTAGGCTAATTATCACACAGCGGACAAACTTGTAGGCCTACCAGCGTTGTTACACTGGACTGTAGCAATAATTTACACCAAAATAAATAAATATAACCACTGTTATCCGTCAGTGTCTAGTCGATGTCTTTGCTACACAAACGCTTAACAATCAGCCGCAGATTGGCGATAGGATTGGTTTGGGTTAGATTTATGCTTTATCATCAGTGTTTTCAGTTTATCTCTGGTTTCCAAAATTTCTGTGCACCAATCAGAGCTTTCAATCAAACCTGATTAAATCACATCCACACAGTCCTGATTGGGAAGATTAGCTGAGTGTTCTACTTTAACCCCCTATTAGACCTAAGTAATACCCAACGATGTTTTTCTTCAACCCTAAGTTTGATTTTTGCTTCTTTTGTCATGAATGTTATATTGTATAGAAGAACATGTGGTTGAAAACAAAGTTTGAGGTTCAAGATATCATAACATTAAGTATAATGTTGAAAAAACAAGAATCACACTTTTCCAGCTTCCTCAGAAAGCCTTTTTATTCAGGTTCAGATTCAGTGTTAATGCCAGAGCTGTTCCACACCAGGCCAGGCTGTTAAGAGTCCCTGAGTCAAAATTAACTCGATTCAGTGACTGTGCAATAGTGCACATCATGCAAAAAGTAACTGACTACAGTAAGAAACAATGATTAATTACAAAGTTGGAAAAATGCTTTCTAAGCATAATCAATGACTCAAGCCTTCTGTCTGTGGCTTTAATTAGAACAGATGCATCCTGAAGGTCTTTTACAGTTGCAAACCTGAAAAGTGAGATAGTGTAGCGTATAATCTTTGCACATAATTTGTAAACTGCACCTTGGACGCCAGGTCAGCTTAAATCTTCTGCTGTAGCTTTTCCATCAGTGGTACAGCTGGTTGTAGCCTGAATGCATGGCCTGTCATTCAAAACAGCTAATGCAAAAGAACCAAAGAACATCTCTGCCATTTCTAAAAGTGAACATCGACTCATTTACATTATTTACATATTTATACAGTCTCTCAATATCCTGTATATCAAAGATTTCCTCAGGACCCTTGATGGGACAGTTGGCTAATGGGTCATTCGCACTGCAAAGGAACAGCTAAATACATCTCTACAATTTCTAAAAGTGAATGTGACATTCCGCATTTCCTTTATGTACATATTTTCAGTTTACACATACTCTACATACTGTCACACTTTGTGACTTTATACTGTATCTTAATGGAAATTTGTGGATGTCATGATGAATGATGGATGTAAATGCGCCTCTGCGAAAATGGTTCTGTTGATGAAGGAGAAAAGATGGAAGAAGGAAATTGTAGATTCAGCAACCCCTGCTCCTGGTATCATGCTGAGCAATATTCATTTTATCTGAACTGCTGTGCAAACAGAGAAACTCACACAGATCCAAATAAGTCAAAAGAGTAAGAGTGGCTTTGTGATTAAATCCTTTAATATTCTCAAGTGTTTAAATTGAAGAAAACATAGAAATAGCCTTAGAAAACAAAACAAAGCTGACGCAAGAGGTGCCACTAAATGAATTATCTTTGAGATTTCAAAAGTCAAAGTGTTGTCAATTTGTAATTTTATTTGATTCCATTCTAGACCTCAGGAAAAAAAAAAGTTATTTGTGTCTTCTGAATAAAAAACATCCCCTGTAAAAAGTTTGATCTTCTCAGCATCCTTTCTGCTGTGGGATATCATTTTTACTGAATGACAAGATGAGTTGGACTGCATTCGTATCCGATGCTGTATGTTGGTATCAAAGGAAACACAGATACCAGGCTAAGATACTAAAGCTTTTAACAAATATTTGAGGTAAAGCAACTGAAGTAACTTACTGTAAAAAAAAGAACTGATTATGAACAGAGCTCTCCGTACTTAGACTTCCATTCTCATTTCGCTTTAATTCTTAATGTTAAAACTTTAGAACCACCAACTTGGCAACTAATCCCAGCAACTTGCTTGCTATACCGGAGGACATTTTTCCAAATTTCAATACATCACTACCACAGGGGTTCAGTTAGCTTCTACATTTTCACACAAAAATGAAGCAGAACTGTCTATTAAGGCTTGCATGAAATCTGTCTGGGTTGAGATTACTTTACCAAGAGAGGAAGTACACGACATATTACTGCTGAGGAGTGATGAGTCCCCCAAAAATTAAACTAACAAAACAAAATCTATGATTATTACTACATGTGGCACAGGAGGGGGGAGGAGAGGAAAAAGCATGACACAAAGTATCCCCTCCATGTTTTGCTACCATTGTTTGTATTTGGGACCACGAAATGTGACTTGTAACACTCGAAGGGATCTACCCTTGGATTGCATTAGCCAATATTTAATTTGTCAGTCAAAAACAACCACCTCTGGGATGACCGATTCTAAAACAGTGAAATGTATAGAACTGCATCAAACAATGGCTGGGACATTCAGAGAAACAAGGCTTTAACTAATGGCAATGTACAGTTAACAAGGACGCCTTAAACAAACCAACAACTTTATAGCTTTCTACCATAAAGATTAAAAATGGTTTTCCAATAACTCTTTCACTTTGGTAATCAAACCAAAAAAAAAAAAAAAAAGAAAGACAACTCCATCATGCACTGTAATAGGAGGAAGAGGAGGAATCTTCAAACATAACGCAAGAGGTAAGAGTTGGGGTGCTGTTTTTAAAGGGGTGGCGAATAAGCAATCCCTTGCCTGAGCAGGCTTGATTTAAGGCAAAGGTTCAAATATCAGGTCTACAATCTATATCTGGACACCAAAACATCCCAACAGCTGTGAGGCTACATGAAGACAGTTGGTGACCTTTGTCTGGAATCTGGTTCCACCAGATCTGCCATTCATCAAGAGCAAAAGCAGAACAGTCAAACCTGCATTTCAACATGTGGGGTCCAATTGTTTTACAAATGAAAAACAGGAAGAGAGATTGGAAAAATAACTGAAATGTGTCAGAATGAATCTGTAGGTGTTGGTGCTGTGGGCTACAAATGAGACCTGTAAAGGATGGTATGTATCCTTGATGAGGACAGTTTTCACATTCTGAGCTCTTGCTGTAGTTTAGCCACCAGCATCTCCCAGCCAAGATGTTCAGGGGTCAGTTAAAAAAAAAGGTCATGATGAGACCACATTTATTTTGGGGGGGGGATCTCTCCCCTGAGATTTCTGCTGCTAAGCCATTACAATGGAGGTGAACTGAATATCATTGGTGGTGCTGAAAATATTTTTAAAATGATATTTGAAACTCAAGAGCAGTGTGTCTTTCCAGGAACAATGTGCCTGCTACTTGGATAATCAAATGATGTCAATATGGCCAGCTTTCACTCTGTTTTTTTTAACATTCGACATATAGTCACTGATGAAAACTGTCAAACATGATCCAGAGTAACAGAGACATTGTTTCTGGAAAGACACACTGTTGTTCATTTTTTTTACTTTTACAATGACCCTGCCTCCTATATTCGTAGAAGTTAAATGGTAAATGTTTTGTGATTTGAGTGAACAGACCATTTAAAAGTAAGGAAACCAGGGTGGGCCTCAAGGCACCGGTTCCCATTACAACTCTCAATTAGTGAAAAAAAAGGAAGATGTCCTGCATGTATCAGATTGCTGTTGCAGAAACGCACTGCCCCTGGATGGAGGTTAAGATTTAAAAGATCAGATACGGATCGGCTTGTGTTCTGTGGGAAAGGAGAATGAGCACATCAACACTCCCTGATTGGCTTGATGACTGTGACATGAAGTGGAGGTAGGTAGCGCAGGGCAGGAAATGGACTGACTGACTGTCCATGTGACCTCAGACAAGTTAGGAGATTAACCTTGGGTGTTATCGGGATTTCATGAGACGGGTGGGGACAGTAGGTCACTAGCTAGATTAAGAAAGATGCAGGGGAATACAGCGCTGCCTCCCCCCATATATGTTCTGTGTTACACCAGAAAGTTTGAAGCCCAGACCTTCCATACTCTCTCTCACCCTAGTGCCATTGGTATTTCTAACTCTGGTCTCTATTATGTTTTCACAGCTGGGTCTCCTCCCTAGCCTTTCAACTGACTCAACAGTAAGAGGAGAATGGAGTTGGGTAGGGGTGAAACACCACAGGGAATCCGTACAGAAACGGCCGTACACGGAGGGGGTATCACTTCTTTAGTTTTGTTTCTTTGCCTCCGGGTTGCCGTAACTAGAGCCGGTTTTCTTCACCTCTGTGACCCCTATGAGGCGGCGGATAGCTATGGAGGCTGTGGAAAGAACAAAAGGAGAAAAGAAGGAGTGGAATGAATGAGGACAGCAATTCAAATGTTAAACACCACTGGGCCTTCAGCAATTTCAGTTTTGAGAGACAATGGCCTCAATACCCAAGAACACTGTGTACATGTATGTGTACCTGTATATCATATCCACCTTCAACATGTACATAATGACAATAGTTTACTAGTTTTGCATCCTTTGCACTCTGATTACTGCACTATTTGTCAATATGTCTATATTGTTTTGTTCATAGTGTGAATATTAGTGTTGTCTACTCTGTAGTTTGTGCCTGATTTTATTTTATTATTGTATAAGTAAGCACATCGTGAGCAATGTACAATCCTGAGTCAAATTCCTCGTATGTGTACATATACCTGGCAATAAATCTGATTCTGAGAAGCAGCCATCTTTAATTTTTTCATTATTTTTCTAAAAAAGGGGCGCTGGTGCAGTTTACCTACCTATGATGAGGAAGAGGATAAATCCAATGATGAGGAGGGGGGAGCCACTGACGACCACTCCACAAGCGAAGTTGATGAGGGGTGAAAGCAGCAGGGTGGCCCAAAACAGGAAGTTCAGCAGCGTCCATGGCCTGCGGCGTGGGATTACTGTGGGTCCGGGGAATTTGCCTTCCTTGTTGTACATTTCCTGTAAGGCGTCCTGAGCATGACAGGAAGAAGAATTGGTTTGCACTTTCTTAATTGATCATGTATGCCATTGCCTCATTTGACCTGAAACAACAGTCTACCAGACTGAAGCGTGAGGCAAATGTTTGTGGTTTTGTGTTTACTTTATTTTTCACAATAAATTATTCTTAGGGTCTTAGGGGAAAGATTTTTTACAAAAATTTTACAGCATTAGATGAACTTGCTGTAGCTTGTGTACAGAAATATCTGCCAATCACTTAATTCCTAAAAACCCAAGATTTAATCTTGGGTCTTTTTTTGTGGTGGGTCCTAGTTACATTTGATTACAGATTTTGCCTTTAATGTTCACATTTCTCAGTTTACCTTCTCCTGGTAGAGCCTGTGCAGCCAGTTTGCACACTCTTTTTCATCATCTGGTATATCCTCCACAGAGAACCGCCTGGTTGGGAAAGATTTTTAAAAAAACATGATACAGGAATGGAATAATATTAATTTTTTAGAGTCATACACAAAGGTGCACAGCCACATAGTATTAAACTGGGAAAAAACATTAGATTTGTGAAACAGCAGAGTAAGCACTCCACACAGAACAACTATATTAACCAACATACACACATTGTTTTTTGTCACAGTTAGAAATGAACACATAATGAACAGCTGAGAAAATACAACACAAAACACAACACATTGGATGACAGGTTGTTGCATTCAGTCCAATGTGGTCAGATCACTTGTGAAGCCAAAATCCTTTTACATACAAAGTATTCACACATAATTTATATGCACTACAACCTAATTAAAATATTTCATTTTAAACAAGGAAAAATAACTACTTAATACATTCAGATGAGGAGTAGGACTCTCAAATCATAAAATAATAAACAATAACATGTAACAATGACACACAGACACTTCACACAATATTTTCCGCTGTACTTCTCTCAGTGCAATAGAAAATGTTTCATGATTATGCTATGTCAATTTCTCACCACCAGGGGACACCCTCACCAAAAACTCACTTCCACCCTGTAACATTGATCGCCTATCAGTCTTTAAACCCACTTGTATGTTTAACTGACTCCCCCATGCTACCAAAAAACTAAAAAACAGTATCCTCCAGTATTCTCCTTATCCTAGTTTCATTTGGGTAAAATAAGGAAACGCTATATTTCTTCTCTAATTCAATTGTGCAGTCCAGACAAAAGACATGCTTTTCTC
This sequence comes from Micropterus dolomieu, assembly GCF_021292245.1. Lineage (NCBI taxonomy): Eukaryota > Metazoa > Chordata > Actinopteri > Centrarchiformes > Centrarchidae > Micropterus > Micropterus dolomieu. Next base: position 7,832,736 of record NC_060156.1, on the reverse strand, counting down.
AGCCACTCAGTGAGAGCCATCCCAATCTGTTTCCATCTCATGGCCAGCTCGTTACTCAGTAGGAGTGTCCTGGCCATCAGAGTTATTGTTCTGAAACCATAAACGTACTGGGAAAGCAGCCAACATTTGGAGTGCTCTCAGTGTCTTTCATTGTTATGGGACAAAAATGCAGTTGGTAGGAGGCCAACAGGTTTGAAATACATTGCTCATTTTCCCACTTGAAGAAACTCAGCACAGCTGGCAGTGTAATGCATCATTATTACAACAACGAATGATTCAAAAGTAAATGCAGGGTATCTTTGGCACTCACCTTACACTCATGTCAGCTTTGTATGTCTTGCCGTTGACGATGCCCAGGAGAGTGGGAGTTTGGTTGTCTTTGAAGTTGAGAGTTACATCATACACAGCAGTCACTGTAAGAGAGGAAAATTAGACATTAGAAATAGAACACTCATTTAATTTGAGCATGATGAACTTTGCGTGTGTGCATTTGTAAACACAACCTGTCCCCTTAAGACACTGCAGTGTGGTGGTGAATCCTTTGGTCCGGGGTAGTAGGTGGTATTTGAGCTTGGGCAGGCCTTTACTCTCTGCAACCTGCATACTGATTTGGTGCTTTGTCTCTGTAAAGCGGGTGCCCTCGCAATACAGCAGGAACTGTGGAGGGAGAACAGCTGTGTTAACACCACACAAATTTAAGGTGACCTCCTTTCTCTTGTCCAATCCACTACCCTCTCTGCTTGGTTGAATTACAGATCACATGTGCCTCAATGTAACACTACACTTCCAATAAAGGTCTTGATGACATGAAATCTCTACCCAAGAGTGTTTAGTTTGTTTATCTAAACATACAAAAACTATGTCATCAGCAGTGGCCTGAAGCCTGACTTAAGGGGTAATTAGATCAACTCCTGATCTGCTAAATCTCAGTTGGTAACCGACTCACGGCTTCACATCCTGTAACACAAGGGGCTTTAAATGCTCAGTAAAGTACAACAAACAGGAACACCTGCTGCCGCCAGGTAAGAATGTATGTAACAGAAAAAATATATTTTGCATCCAAAAGGAGGGGGAAGACTCTTTATGCACAGTGGAAAGACCCGTTCATGAAGTTTCACAGATGAAAATACCCCCCTCCCCCCCAGCTGGTGCACTCAGAGAACCTGTGTGTATATCACTACTGATATCAGTTTACATAAGAGAAACTGGGTCAAAGGACAGCATCTGGATGTCCTCGTAGTTTTTGTCCTATGTAACCTAAAGAACTGACATAAAATGATTTATTAATAATAATTCCAGTTGATCTCAACTTGGATCTTATATTTGTAGTTTTGGCCAATGTTAGTTTGTTCTGTTATTACTACCAATACAGTCACACAATCATACAGGCTTTTAACAAACTCCCTGCTTAGTTAAACTTGTTTGGAAGAAACAGTGAAGGCACACTGTGATATCCCTTAACCAAACTGATTAATGTAGATAGCTTAGACAGCAGACTGCCTGATTGACCTTTCACCTACATTACTTGCCATAGTTGTGCTCAGTTTTCGTTTGCAATGAGGAATTATTAGTCAATTTATGGGTGCACACACATTAACGTTTGGTGCACACATCCAAATAAATTGGTTTGACTGTCTGACCACATTCCTTGCCCTGGCCGCTTTATTTGGCATTTATGATCCTTAATGGAAAATGTGATACCTACTCTTACTAACTACATGTCTGAGAGCATATTTTACAATCTTGATTGCTTAACTGGCCCAGAGTTGACTGTTTTTTGCAAATGGATGTGTAGTAGCACAGAAATGAATTTAAGCAAACCTTACACCCAGCCTACTACTGCACTCATGCCAGAAGACAGACAATGTCTGACAGACATGTCTGACATGTACCTACCCACATAAATTCAGGATAGTCTTTGAGCCTGCTCAGTCCATTGAAGACAGTGTCTCGGTCATCCTCCCATCTTCTTTTGCAGAAGACTATTTCTAGGAAGTACCAGGTCCAGCCAATCAGAGGGACCTTCAGTAGCTCATGTTTGGCTAGCACTTTTGAACTCTACAGAGGGATAACAGATATTAAATCCAATTTATCAAACAGTACGTTTTCAGTAGTCATGGCTAAAGCCTCGTCTTCAGTGGCCCCTCTGACTGTGGTGTCCCCCACGGCTCCATCCTTGGCCCCTTGTTGTTTTGTATGTACATGCTGCCACTTATGCATATCATATATAAACACAAAATCCAGAACCTTTGTTATGCAGATGAGAAACACATTCATAAAAAAAATTTAAAAAACAGTGATGAAGGCAATTTAAGTCATCTTTTATCTTGTCTGTTAAATAATGTGATAGATATCCCAAAACCTTCTCCAGCTGACAAAAAAAACAAAACTTCTTAGGTCCCCCTAAGTCCATCTCTATTTTTTACATGCATCTTGCATCCCTCTCTTTTCATATGACACCTGCAGCCAGTAACCTGGGTAACAGTGAACTTTCATTTGAAAAACAGTTACAAAAGGTTTTTATAAACTCATCAAGGAACATCTCAACAATCAGGACTCTCTTGACTTGATTTTAAGAAAGTCATTCATTATTTACTTCATATTGATTACTGTAACTCATGGTATTCAGGTTCGAGCCAAAAAACTACTTGATGCCTACCTGGTTACCGGTTAGTTTTAGAATTGTTTGTAAGATTTTACTGACCACTTTTAACACACTTAATGCCTCAGCTACATTGCTGAATTGCTGCTCTCCTATGAGCCAGAGAGCAGCTTCAGATCCTCTGGCAGGGCTCTGCTGGCTGTGACTGAGGATTTGCTGAGCCTTTCACAGTGAGGATCCCTCAGCCTTGGAACTCCCTGATTGAAGATCTGAAGCTTGCAAAAATCAGTGATATTTTTTAAATCCCTTCTCAAAAGCCATCTTTAAAAAGAAGCCTTTTGTTAATTCTATCATGCAGTTTTATCGCGGACATGTATAAGTGTATTTTATTAGTAGTATTTATCTTTATTTAATTCGAGTATCACTTAATTGCCTGAAATTACATTCTTCTGCCATGAATTTTTTAAACCTAGTTCGACCATCTAAAGCACTTTGTAACATTTATTTTAAAAAGTGCTGTATAAAAAAAAGTTTAGAATTTGGATTTCTCACAGTCAGTAATTAAGCCCAACTTGATCATTTAGAGCATCTAAAGTTGACAAGCATTCATTCCATTATGTAGAGATAAGGGTTTGAATATCTTTTTGAGCCTAAAAAAAGATTACAGTATAGATGAAATTACAGTAATATATTGCTACATTACTGACCCCTAGAACACCATATCTTTCGCACATGGTCCAGCCACACAGGAAGTCGATCTCGAAGTTGTGGTTGAGGATGATGATGGCATGCTCTTTGCCAAACTTGTCCACCGTAGCTTGGTCTATGTATAGGGTGCATTCGGTCCCAGACCACCACTCCAGCAGCATCACCAGCTCTGCACAGAGGTAACAACACATCATGTTTATTGAGAAGATACTGACAACTGAATATGTGCTTAACTATTTATGGCATTTTCCTCTAAATGCATCATCAGGTTTGTCGATTAATACACAGTGAATGATGAAGCTTGATGACAACCACAGAGAATTATCTGCAAACTCTAAATCTGTAAGGGGCATTTTTAAAGTCATTTTGGTGTAAATATAACGTTATTAATTTACAAAGGCAGACATTTGCAGTCTTGAAAAGTAGATAAACCCACTGTACACGACCCGCCCAGAACCAAATGGCAGAAAGACTAAATGGGGGCCTGGTGAAATTGAGGTTTATCTCAGAGATAAAAGGAGACTGAATACTAGACATGCATGTGGCAGGTGAACAGGTCAAGTGTGATGACACACTACCTAGCGCCTTTTCTTTCTTTTCAGTTTTTGAAATATGAAACTTGTGGTTTGGATTAAAGAAAATTAGAACTTATAGCAACATAATAGGAGTATCATCTACTCACGACTCCAGAGGGAGTAGGAGAGCCGGCAGTTGATCCTGCGATAGAGCTGCTTGTTGATTGGCCAGAGGATGCAGGTGCAGAGCTGAATGAAGTTTATGATGAGGCCGCTCACCACGAACACAAAGCCCATTAGCAACTGCAGGATGAACAGGCTCTTGAGGTAGGTCAGCAGAGCCATGGCTGAGGAGCCTGGAGAGTGGAGTAGGCTCCTCTCTATACACTATGACCAACCTGAGAGAGGACAGAAACAGGAGGCAGGGAGAGATGAGGAAATGAGGGAGGAGGTCTTTTAATCTATTGCTCTACGGGCAAAACGATGCCTTCAGATATTCAAAAGAACAGCAGCGTTTCTTACCACGGTGGGATTCTTTTACAAGCCGCGTTTACACGGTCCGTCAGCCAATACTACAGACCTGATGAAGACAGCAGACAACAGAGGTTAAGGTGACAGTGGCAGAAGTGACGTTAAACATAAAAGGCTGCAGGACAGCGTCATTACAGTAGAAATGAATAAAATGCACAGTGCATGTTCCATCAAACAGGTTAATTTTATTAGCAAGTGACACGAGAAGGTCAGAAATCGCCTGTTTTTTGTGTGGATGGCAAGTTAACATGAACCAAAAGAAGACTCCTGCAACAGCATGGCTCATTGTAGCACGCGCCTTGGCAAATAATGTGTCGAAAAATCCCTTCTGTTTGATGAAGAGCATGGTTACTTTTTGACTTGCATCTGACCTTTTACAAAAGCTGAGGCAGAAGGACGACATTTAAAACAGAACCACAAATTTCAACGGAAAACGTTACTTGACTACAGGTAGTTACTATAACATAAAAACATTAAAACAATTCCGTCTCTCCAAATTGCAACTGAAAACTACTAGACTAAATGACGCGGTCTACCACGACAGACCTGTTGCTAGTGTTTAATTGCCCCTAGGTAATGATGCGACTGTGTTTCTGTGACTATTAGTCAATTTATTTATAATTCACATTTTAAAAAAAATCAATGTTGAACAAAGTGCTGTGCAAACTGACCAATCAAATAAAAACACAACTATGGAAAACAAGAGTTAAAAACAAAACAGTTAGAGAGTTTCTCTAAACAGACTCAAATACCAAAGAATAAAAAGTTTTAAGATGAGACTTCTTCTCTGTAGTGGGGGATGAATGGACAAGGAGATCTGAAATATTTGAGGGAGCCGGTCCATTTTATGCCCTAAAAACAATTTACAGCCCTTAAAATCTACAACAAAATCCTCAACAATCTAGCAGCTGCAGTCTGAACAAGCTGCAAGTGCAATAATTATAAGTGAAAGATGCCAAAGTACAAGGAATTGCAATAATCAATTTATGACAATATAAGAGCATGTAAAACAAGTCCTTAACAGAGAAAAAGGATTTCAGTTTTGTGATAGTCCTCAGATGAAAAAAAAAAAAGGTAGCCTTGAAAACAGAATTAAAATGTTTGATTCAGCATTAAAATTCAACAAAGATACATTTCTGGCAAAGGGGTGTACATTTGTAGACAAGGTACACATATTTTTAGATTATTCCTCAATTAAGCTGGGGGTGCCAAATAGTATTACTTCCGTCTTATTCTCAGTTAGTTGAAAAAAGGTCAATATCATCAAGACAGTTAAAAGTGGACTGCAAGGAATTTGAATCACCTGGTTTTAGCAGTAAGTACAGCTGTGTATCATCAGCATAATAGCGATATTATGCTTAGAATAGAGCCCAAAGGGAGCATAGACAAAAAGAATAAAATTGATCGCAGGATCGACATAAAAGAATTTAGAAATGGGCCTAAAATTAAAAATCAAAGTAATACCAGGGACCCCAGTTCAGTGTGAACTTAATGATCAAACAAGATCAAGTCTATGGCCATGATCATGTGTGGGACCAGTAACAGACTGAGATCCACAAGTTTTAGAAACGGCTAACCACCGACTTTGATGGACAACAGCTTAAATATTAAAAATCCCCAAGGATTAAAGGTGCCGTGGAATGGAAAACTGAATTTCCAGTTTTGGCATAGTTGAATAAAAAGAGTTCAGTACATATAAGGAGCGAAAATTGAGTGTTCAGACAGAGGGTAAAAAGAGGTGCTGAAGCAATGGGTAGTATGAGAAAAGTAATGTGTTTTTTAAATGTTAAAGCATGTAACAAACCCTAAGTATACCCTAAGTATGAGCCTAAAAATTAGTATTCTGTGGCAATGTTATCAAAGCTAGGAACAATCAAAGATAGACAGTCAGAAATTTCATCCAGAAAGTCCTTGTACTTTGGTGGTCTTTACACAAGTGCACAAAGCAGCCGGCAGGCCAGCTCAACTCGCACCTCAAAGCTACCGACAATAGTCTGCATTTAAAGTGATTCTTAAAGACTGTCACTATGCCCCTTCCCTTGCCTGTTGTTCTGGGAGAACTTAAAAAGTTAGTCACTGGGTGAGAGTTCAGAATAAGGGATTTTAGCACGACAACATACTGGGGATCTGTCCAGGGTGCTTCCATGCTTGTGCAAAAGCAAGCTCGGACACGCTCCACACTTCAAAATACTGAATAAGACTAAGCATAGAGAATGAACTAATGAGAAGAAGACAGTTCTGTTTTGTGCAGGTAACTGCCACAAACAACATATTTAGTAAGACGCACACTAGATGTTTCTTTGTTAGAGAACATATATGATGATTGATGATTTTGCTTGTTTGATCGTTGTCAGCATAATACTGTTCACAAAAGTACTGAGCATTTTTGTGAGTAGTGACATTTACTATCAATGAGTACTCATCAGTATGCCCACAGGCCTTGAATGAACTGTTCCCACATCTGCATTAAAGCCCATTAAAGTGTAGGTTAAGCCATCTTAAATCTTTTCCGAGAAAGATTTCTAATCTGACTAGTTCCTTTGCAGATCTGTGCGGCGATATGTGCACACCCACTCCACTTCAGGCCTCAACCTGCTTTGTTTTACATTATAACTATTTTTTGTGACAGTGCTAGCAACATCAACTTGTGACTTACAGCCACCTGCATTGCCTGCTACAACAATGTCAGAAGAAGAGGCCGTCTGGTGTTTGATTTGCAGGACAACAGGCTGCATGCAAGACAACAAGGGAGAGACAGAGGCATTGTGTGCCTGTGTGTCACACTGACATAACAGCCTTCAACCACAGATGCAGTATTGTTCAGAGTGTCTGTAAGGACTACTTTCTTGGTTCAGAGATTATTGTCTTACATATTGTTTGTGCAACTATATAAAAGGAAGTAAATTCCTAACACAGCTACAAATATAGTAACCTGTGGTGGTCTATCCTGAAATATAATAAAAACATAGATAATAGAAATCTGATAGTGTATTTATCAAGCAATCCAAATATTTTCTTTTACTTCAAGCCTGCATTATATTTCTTAAAGTACTATCTCAGTAAAGGACAAACCAAGCAAACTTAAATAAACCACATGACACAACACTGTAACACAATAGACACAATAATAATGTGGCCAGAGTGTGAAGGGAATTAAATCTTGCACATCCACAGAACTTTAGCTCTGTGTCTTGGGCAAATGGACGTTTAAATGTTTCTAAATCTCTGTAGTTACAACACACTGAAGTGTTGAAATAGTGTCATGTGTACATAATGTTTTAACAGATAGATTTGAAGATCAGTTAAAAAAAAAAAAAAAACATCTATAGCTGTGTCGGCATTATGTTACAGATATGACCTTTGTTGGAGGGAGAGAGTGACTGGGAGGGTAAAGTTACACTACTGCTACATAATTTGGAAGGATTAGATAGCCCCAACACTGAAGAATCAAAGAGGGTGGCGTGTAGTAGTGCGATGAACGGAGGTAGATAAATGTGTCATGGACAATTAAAAAAAAAGGTCTAGAATAGGTAGTGGGTGTTAACTGCTCTTTAATAAACTCACTGCAGTTAATCTATAGTATACGATAACGATAAACCATGGTAAAATTCCCCACTGCAGATACTTTTCAGTCACTCTGAAGTCTGGTCGTGTTTTAGTTTTTAATGAGAGTGCTAAGGGAAATTTGATTGAAGAAAATAACCTTTTAGTGAACGCAGGGCGAGCTAATCTTTAGCTTTGGTTTGTAAAGCTTGTAAACTGAAGCTCTCTGTGTTAGCTGCTCTTGTAAAAACGCTACACATTGTTCTGCTGCTGTCTGCAGACTCCGTTCGTCCACAGCACGTTAAGCAGTTTAGTCAACCAATCCAGTATATCTTGTTCATTAATAATAATTAATAATGCACACTTAAGATGGTTTTCATAGGTTTACAAAAACTAGTGGCTGTTATTTTATTGTTTATGCAAACAAAATGGCAATTTTATTTGTAGTTTTCGATATAAAACTTGTTGAAATGGTTTCAGTGCGTGTATCAGTACATTTTAATCTTTTTCAGCACATTTTTACAATACTGCGATAATCCCGATAACCGTGACAATTTCCGTCACTACAATCGTGATATGAAATTTTCATACCGTTTCATCCCTAGTATAGGCGTAAACCTTCTCCCAAGGTATCTTTAGAAATGCTCACATCTCCCCTACAACTTCAAATTGTCCTCTTCATAGTATTCTGTTTCTAAAGAGGTTAACAAATCCCCTGATGAAAATTACTAGTAAATGTCACATAAGTTTAGAAACCCTTGTTGTCCCAAAAGATGATGCGAAACAGGCATGCTTGGTGCATGATTGTATGTAATGAGACCCAGCAATGCAAACAAGGTAAACACACTTGTTATGTGATCCTGTAATAATACTGTGCAATTAGCACCTTGGTAGGTATTTTTAAACTTCTTAACTTATTCCCCTTTACAAATCAGCCGCCGTTTTCAATTCATGTCAGTAATCTATTAAGATCTACTCGTAGAGACTTGAAATGTGCTTAAGAAAGCTATAGCATTCAACTTTCAGCCTGTGTTGTTTGGCCACAAGCAGCTAGTGAGAGAAGTTCGCCGGCAACGGGGTGTGTGTGTGTGTGTGTGTGTGTGTGTGTGTGTGTGTGTGTGTGTGTGTGTGTGTGTGTGTGTGTGTGTGTGTGTGTGTGTGTGTGAGAGAGAGAGAGAGAGATTTCCATGCCATGAACTTTGTTCTCATTTTTCTCCACGTTGTGTTCTTTCTGCTCCTGTCTCTCTGTACTTTCATGGAGTTGCACAAACTTAGAACAACCACAACCTTTCAATCAAGTTGAAACAGAGGCCTTGATTCAGTGCCTACAGCAAAGAGCGCCTTACCACTGACTTTGTGTGCATTGACTGAATCTGACTTCACTTTGCAAAAGTTCAACTAACCAGCAGCACTCAACATATTTGCTATGGAATTGGTGTGAGGTGGCCAACCAAGGTGTATACATGAGTATATTTTTTTTATGAATATGTTTCAGCCTTTATTAGATAAATCAGCTGAAGAGAGACAGGAAAAGGGAGAGAAAGATGACATATATCAAAGGGCACGTGGTGGAATCAAAACCCGAGCTGTTGTGGTAAGGGATCATTGGTGCGAGCGAGGCAAGACATGAACCAACAAACCAAAGGGCATATGACAAATGAATATCCTGAAGACAATCCTGCCAACTTTTAAGTGTCTGTTAACATTTTGCATCAAAATGTTTAAGAAAAGCTAAAACTATAAAAATCGAAAGACACTGATGAAAATGAAATTTTTCTGCATACTTCAGTGCAATAAAACATTTTCAATTGTTGTAGTTTACTTTCAGTTAAACTTTGTTAAGGGTATTGAAAGTGTTTTGGACTGTTTGCGCTGTACTGTGAAGCTGAATGTATTTGGGGTTAGAGTAGGGCTAAAAATTATTTTAAAAATTATATATCATTCCATAATAATAATTATCACGATAAATCAAATCATTATTTCTTTGCAGTTTAAAGGCGGATTTTTGCTACTGAGTGAAAGTTGAAGAAATCAGATGGTTAATTGTGGGTTTAAACTATTCTTTATTTTCAAAACATGACACTTGATGCCAAAGTCAAAAAATCACCTAAATCTGAGGTAGAACATTCAAAACAATTATGATAATAAAATAAATATGCATGAGTAAAATTAAGTAAAATCTTTTTCAGTCCTTTTTCCCCTCAACAAAATAAATATCCTAAAAATTATATGATCATTTGTTCGTGATTAAAATAAATTAAATCAAACATTTATTGAACATTTGTTAGGCTATACTGTTATTGAGGAAAATTATATTGTGATAATTATCCTTATTGTTTTATTACCCAGCCCTAGGTTAGGGTTGGTTATACACCGATCATGTTAAAATTTGACTTCCTTTTACATGCCAGCTTTACCCTACAAGTACCTTAACCATACTAAGGTTTAGAGCCAGACAATACAGTATTATTGGACTGACACGATCATAAATGCATAAAAAAATAAATCCATATTTAACAAGGATCCCTTAAATTTCACATTTCTGTACAGCGATTTCTTTTTACATTTCAGCTGAAGTATAATACCAGCCAGCTCGACCAAGTTTACCTTTTTAACTACTGTACTATATTTACACAAACAATCAAATAACCATGCCAAAGTTAATCTTTCTCCATATCCAAGGTCAACAGAAAAACAATAATGTGTTGCTCAGCCCAGCGTGCTCCATTTCAGCTATTCAGGTTAGTAGTTCAGTCTTAAGAGCATGCAGTAAAAACTCATTTTGAGTAAAATTCTCACACTTGACCCACTCTCCAGATCCAATCATATCACACACACCATGACTTCATCACATTATCGAACCAGAAGGTGTTTAACCCAACCAAAAGGCGTTCTTTTGTAAAGACCATATTTGTTTTGGCAGTGAGGTTTCAAGAGCTTCATAGAACAAAGATGGACCAAAAGAGGTTCAAAGAAAAAAAAAAAACATTGGTCAAATCCACCTGCCTGTGTGTGCACACCTGTGAGGCTACTCAACCTGGAGGATAGATTAGAGATGCTGACTAGGTTGAAGCTGCTTAAGGCCGGACAGCTGCTTCTGCTCTGCATTACCTGAATACAGCTTTAATGCCAACAAATAACCACTGCTTGCTATGAGTCTTGGATATGAGAAAGGACTGAGGAAATGTACACTAAAAGACACCAGCTAAATACCGACAAACTGCACTCATCTTTCCCCTGTGAACAGTTGAGATATGCCCTGAAGTGTTATGCTAACGTGTACGTGTCTTTTACAAGTTCTAATAAATCTGGTAGGGCCCATCCTAGCCTAGCCACCTCTCTTGCATGTAACTTACCAGTAGACATAGTAGGCCATTGCCATGACCACCAACGCCCCACAAATCCCAGTGAAGATCATCACAGCACTCTGGTTCAGCATTTTGGCTCCTGGTATCTCACCAAATTAAAGCCAAAATAAAAACATCAACAAAAGGTGGACAGTCACAGGCCGCCCTGCTTCACAGCCATGATAATACCAGAGAAGGAAGGCGGTAGATTATGATCACAGCCAGGCCCCGGATCCTGGTGGAGGAACTGCCTAATCAGCACAAGAGTTTACTGAGGACCAAAGAAATTGCCTATCACCAGAAACAATACCAAAAAGAATGGATCTCCATTGAGAGCAACGCAAAAAAAAAGGACCAAAAACACCACTGTGGATTCTTACTGGAGTCCACTGATGGTAGGAAGACTGAAAGAGGGCTCACTTCTGTAACTGTGTCTTAGATGCATTCCCATCCTCTAATCCAGTGGATCAGATTAGTGCTAATTAGCAGGCTATGGGCACCCTGGATATGTCACATTTCATTAACATTAACAAAGAAGGCTGGGCTCTCTCTGACAAAGGTGGAGTTAACAAAATGGCATCTGTTACACTAAAGGAACCAATCACAATGTAGAATTTCCTGCCTTATCTAGCCATTGGTCACCTATTAGTAACATCTAACATTAGTCAGAATAGATATAATAAGGGATAAATTAACCCAAAGCCTGGAAAATTATTTACAACATTGTGCACTGCTCAGCCACACAGATATGGCATCTAACGGTGCTAGTGGGCAAGTAAACAAAATCCTTTGGGTTCTCACACAGAGCTAATGTCAAATGTGCTTCAGACAAGCTGGAAGAGAGATGCCGAAATACATTCAAGCGTTTACTAAAGCAAACAGGTCAATGGTTAGAGTACAGTCCTGAGGCCTTGCCATTGGACATTAAAGCCAAATACAAAAATACACTGATTGCTGCACAATGAAGGTCATTCATGTTTCAAAGCATAGCATGCTCTCAGTCCAGCACATAGCAACAATGTACTGCTGAACTTCAGTTGAACAGTTTTATGTTATGCCATGTGTGATATTTTAAAGCCACACCACTTACTACCACGCTCCTCTGATTGTGATGCACACATAGGCCAGAAAGAAAAAACTAACATGGAGAACAATACAGCAGGATAGATTTAAATTGCACTTGCCGAGGTTAAAATTAGATTTCACAGTTTACAAAATAAACTAAAGTTAACACTGTTATGGCAAAGTCACATATGGTAACACAACCAAAGATGCACAATGCATTATAATAATGACTTTATTTGATCATTCTTTATCATTTTTAACAAATCCCACAAAAAGCCCAAAAGCAGAAATTCACAGATCCTGCCAACATGCATCATCTGTATAGCCACCTACCACAGGCTTGGGCGGCATTTGTTTTTTCATACCTTCCTGATATTTCAATAGGATGTATACTGTATATGATGGCCTTTGTGTTAAAAAGAGGGGGTCAAAACAGGGGCAGAGGCATTTTTGTTGTTTACTAGTCCTGTTCCGTCATCCCCACCACTCATCGACGAGTCGCTCTTTTGTGTGTGATTAGTGAGAGTGTGGCTGACAGAGAGTGAGCGGCAGGTGAACGCAGCGGAAAAGACGGAAAATTAAGCTGTGAGGTTTATCAGTAAATGTACCTTACAGCTTGTCAGCGAATAAAGCTGCAGCTAAAGCTCTGTTTGTCAGTTGTTTACCAGCTGCTGGAAATGGGGGGTTATGTTGTCACGTTGTTGACAGTTGTAAATGATGTCGGCCAGTTTCACACAGTGTCCGTGTGTATACTACATCAGCTCAATGTAGCATTTTCGTATCAGATTAATAGAAAGAGGAGCGTCTGTATTTTTGATGGTATTGAAAGTCATGCTGCCTGGATATTCCTGTTATGCCGTGATACTAGGGCTGAGCGATATGGCCAAAAATATTATTACAATAAAACATTTAATATCATTCCATATCAATAATTATGACGATAAATGTCAAATCATTATTTCTTTTAAGTTTAAAGGGTGATTTTTGCTCCTGGGTGAAAGTTGAAAAAAAAATAAAAATACTGGTTAAACTATTCTTTATGGTCAGAACATGACAAACACTTGACAAACAGTGGCTCACTTCACAAATCTGAGGTATAACACTCAAAACAATTTCCTCAACAAAATAAATATCTTAAAAGAAAAGTTAAGTTGTAATTTGTTACTAATTCAAATTAATTAAACAATTTATTGAACATTTGTTTTATTGTTATTATGGAAAATTATATTGCGATAATTATCATTATTGTTTTATTGCCCAGCCCTACGTGACACTGCCCAAGCCTAATCCATTTAAAATACGTCTTTGCCTTTGGAGGACGTGTTACTTATTACAGTGTTTCCCACACATTGATTTATTCGTGGTGGCCCGCCACATCATCAATGCTGACTGCCATATGTTGATTCTCGATTTTATTTATTTTTTACTATTTAAAACGGGTAAAATCGTATTTCAGTACAGAGCTGCGCGCAGCACATATATTCGCTCAGCACCTCTCGCACAGTCTCTCTCTCGTTCGCGCAAACACACTGACAAAGGACCAGTGTGTGAATTGAATGCTTACAATCATAAACTCCGCTGCACAAATCTGTCCAACACAATGCTGTCAATGCCAGAGACCCACCTTCAAAAACGTTATTAGCAAGTAGCCTAGCTAATAAGGACAGCTATGTTAACATTAGAAAAGTGATAGTCAACATCAACTGCTATAATAGTCTGCCTACAATAGTTACAAGGAACGCAGTGTATTCCTCTCAGCATTGTAAACATGGAACTGTGTGCTTAAGCATGCTCAGTGTCATCTGACGACACAAAGCAGCGGAGCAGAGTTGCTTCAAATTAATTTTGAAACAATGGGACTTGATATTGAGGAAATCTTGAAAACGACTTAAAGCTAGGGTAGAAACTTGAACACCCCACACCATCCCCTTCAGACCTTTCTCCAATGTCACTACCCCAAAACACATTTTCAGGTGCAGTGAGCGCAGGCAGGCAGGTAGGCCTGGTAGTCATTATATTTAGCCTGAATGTGCTTTTTACAGTCCTGTGACAGCCACAGATAGAGGCTCTTTTGTTTTCTTTTCATTTTTGTGTCAGAGCATTTGACTTACTGATTGCTGTCGCCATGTAAAGAGAATCAATGCAAAGCCTCTTCTGAAGACTTCAACTCAGAAAGGAGAGAAAGTATTCAACAAATAAGGTAAAGAGATGGGTAAAGAGATAGCTGACCACTGAAACATGGTCACAGCCCTTTTAAAGCTCCCTCTGGGCATTGCCATAATAAGAAGTGATGACTGATAAGACTCAAGGTACATACAGTACTTTTGCTGTAGTCAGCAAAATAATGGGACTAATGGCAAAAAAGGAGGAGTTAAATTGCCAGACTGCTTGAGTATGAACTTACAAGTTACTGTGTAGTTAACCAGTTGGTCACAAAAATGATGGTTAATAAAATTATATATTGCTAGTGAAGGATTACTCTCTAAGATGCCAGTGCACAAAAAAAGGCTTGCCTACGATTGCATGTGTCCTCTAGGGCAATACTTCGACTTGATTAGCTGATAAACAGTTCAATAGGTTACTATGTGCTAACAGTCGTGTCACTTTTAGCTAACGCAGTTTGCTCAATTAACAAGCGCATTTGTATGACTTGTATGACATGTGTGACCCAGATATACAACCTGAAAAAGTTTAAGGTAGATGCTTCAATTTGGCCACCATTGCAACGCATGCATCTCTTATTATATAAAGTACATAATTTCTGTTTACACTTTGGTTGAAGAGGCCAAAAGTGTTGCAGGACACTGTAATAATTTAGACACTACACACTACATAACAAACTTAGGAAACCCATACAGACTTGTAAAATTCTGTCACTTTGCTTATTCTTAAGGGTTAGGCTATGCATATAAAGCAAAGTATGTATTAGACAATCTCTTTTTAGGAAGCTTTGGATGTTTGCAGTTTTCCAGCTTACTGTACCATTATAGTCAGAATAAGGTTTGCTACACGATTAACTGAGAAATTGCTATTAGTCTGCAGTTAGCAGGCTGGACAATAAAACAATAATTATTGCAATATTTTTTTAAATAAAATATAACAAATGTTCAATAAATGTTTGATTTTATTCACTTGAATCATACGCAAATTTGGACTTAATTTTTTTAAGACGTTTATTTTGTTTAAGATAAGGGAGTGAAGATTGTACTTAATTTTACTCATGCATATTTGCTGACAAAGACTATCAGAATTGTTTTGAATGTTCTACCTCAGATTTGTGAAGTGATCCACTGTTTGGCATCAAGTGTTGACCATAAAGAAGAGTTTAAACCACAATTAACAATCTGGTTTTTTAAACTTTCACTCAGGAGCAAAAATCTGCCTTTAAACTCGAAAGAAATAACGATTTGATACCTTTCGATATCGATAATTATCACGATAAGTATCAAACTTTTCGTCTCTACCATCAATGTTGACTACACAGTCAAGTGGTAATCTCAACAGAAAATTAACAGATTGCAATTTAGATAAGTGTCTATTGGTCTTTGGCATTTATCAGATAGTGAACCACACACACACACACACACTTTACAAATCAACTAGTAACCTATAACAATAATCATTAATCACCAGAATTTCCCAGCACTTAATTACTCTACAAATTTCACTGTCAAGGTCTGTTGAACGCTCACACACCTACATGTGGCTCTACAATATCAGTGTACATCCAATGACTCGTACATTTTCCCATGTAATGCTGTATCTAACTTTACTACGTGGACATTATTGTGAGAACACAGCTGTCTCTTGCACCAAGCATGAACAGTCACAGCATTATAATGATCACAAGAAAAACATAAAAACACTGCTAGCAAAAACTGTCAGGAACGATCACGGTAACGTTACTTGCCTGTCACGTACTGCTTGCCTCGGTGGTTAAATTAAGGTTCACGCCTAAAGTTAGCACTGGCTAATACCACATAGTCTGTATAAAACACGGTACGCAGGTCAACTTGAAGCCAGCTGGCTCACATGACGTACGGCGTGGCGGGTTGCAGCGTGATGATAGCAGCTTTTAACATTGAACCCAGAGATACTTTGCAATCTACTCTGTAACTTGTGCTGCTTCACTATAAACACACATGGCTCAATTCCGCAGCTCCATTGCCCCTGAATACAAACGCACAAATAGACTATATGCATTGGTGCGGCATGGCTAGCTTAAAAATGCTAAATAACAACTAGCTAGCATGCACCTTGTGTCCAACCAATGACTGGGCTTATCGTTTGGCACACGTCCTGAGACTGCGGCCGGGGACGTAAATTAACGTCAAGCTAGCTGCGCGGTCAACTCAAAGTTGGAAACGGCTCATTCGACGTCTATACTTGAGAAAATAAAAACAAACAATCTGTCCCGCTACTACTAACAGATGCAGCAGATGCATCAACGCTGGCTGACAGGAGCCTAAACCTGATGTTAGTGTGGACTCGAGCAAGCGGCACAAAGGCAGCGTGAGCCGGGTTAACTGTAACGTTACACGCTAGCATGCTAAACTAACAAAACAAACGTAACGTTAGCTAAAGTGATTGTCGTATTTAGAGAGGATGGTGTCGGCTAATTGGATTGTTAAGTTGCTCATCAACAGACATTAACGTTATCTGTAAATACTCAACTGACCTGTGTCTCTTGCTAACGTTACGCTATGCTAACTTAGTCAGCCAGCTAACGCTAGCAGTCAAGTGTCAGTAACTACTCTGGTCTTACCTGAAGATTATTCACTTGGGAGCCGGTAAACTTCGCTGCTTTCTGGCATCTATGGGCGTGAAATAACCCTGTTAAGGAGCCCTTCTTACTTCGTCCGTTTCCTGAAACGCAATAAAAATGACTAGAGGAAACGTTATCGCGATTTGCAACAGCGCTATTGTTTGTCGGTTAAAGCCATAGACTGTATGGTTAAAGCCCCACATTTCCTCGCAGCCCATCTGAAGGTAGCGTACCCTACATCCGGTCCGGCCCCTCATTCATTATCACAGAAATAATTAAAATATACAGTCTTTTTAAACAACGGGCCTCTGCAGCCTCACGTGTGCCGATCCAAGTACTACAAAGTACAAGTACATTTACTGATATAGGTTTTTATTTTTTTTTTGTCGTACATTACTGATTCCCTTGACCTCTTTGACTCAGTTCATACCACATGCTCTCTTTTATTACAACTATTAGAACTTTCTCTCATATTTAAATTACATTTTGGAATAGAAAATATACATTTGAAATATACATGAGAAAATTAAACCCTACTATTCAAAACATGTACCTTACAAATCGCATGTAATCCAGAAGTACCATTCTTTATGTGAAACATGACATATTGGATATATCAACACATAGCAGGACTGTCTTCAGCTAAATCTCAACACCCTGAGTAGGTGTGCATGTTTGATCGTCTTTAGCCCTCTGCTGGTGTTTTTGCATAGCTGCAGCATAAATTGGAAGTGAGACAAGCTGAGGGATTATTAAACCTTTTGTACACATAAACCCAGTGACCTTCTGTGTGACAAATCTGGCATGTCTATTGATAACATAATTCATCAATGAAACCTGGAATTTCTCATTGAGGTTACCTTGTAGATAGAGCCCACAAATAGATGTGTTATCCTATCTTTGCTAACTGTATTCAGTTTACAGTTGGGCTGACATACTGTGCTGTCTGGTTATTTGGGTTAATGCTGGCTATACATGGTGTGGATTAGTGTTGGCAAAACAGAGCTGTCACCTGGCTGTAATCACACAGTACAGTAGGTAGTTGGCAGCTGACTTCTTTGTCTTTCTTCTTTTTTCCCCCTCTTATTTCTGTACTCTTTCAAATTAAAAGCACCATATCTGATTTCTCATTTATCCTGCTTGCAATATATGAATAAGATCAAATGCCATTAAATATTTTTACATTTATTCTGAAGGACAATTTAGTGATAACTGAAGTTTACAGGTTAAATTGTACCTACTTGTTTGCATGAATTAACTGCACTTTACATCTCTGTATTCAGTGTAAATCTAGACAATTAAAAAAATAATAAAAAAATCTCATTCCCTGTCAACATTACCTCTTTTCAAACTGTACTTATCTGAGGATAATCAGTCTATCTAACAGAAAAAAGGTATCAGTAGAAAGATATCACACGCTTGGAAGTCTCATCATGCAACCTAGCAATAAGTAAATAATAAAATCAAAACACAGTTTCAGTAAAATAATTATAATTTATTATTTCTTCTATTGATCTATATCAGAGCATTAGCTCAAGGATGGGCACTTGACATTTCTAACATTTGTGTGAGGATCAACTCTTACATTGGTACACTACATTCATAACCGATGTTTTTTTCCCCCCTAATCCTTTTAAGGCTATTATACAGCATGGTCTCTCATACAGACTCTTTTGTTGAGATATGACAACAGTCAAAAATGTAAAACAATGATCATTAGTAAATGTACTAAAGATTATCTGTGCAAATACCTCAATTTGAGATGTTTAAGACATGGAGCTAACATTTTATAATCCACTAGTTCAATGCACAATTGAAAAAATCTTTTTCAGAAAATTGATTAAAAGAACAATGTTAGACATCAACTATTATCGTGATCATCACTTATCACAAGTTATAATTTGTTCAAAGCAAAACCAATTGGCGTAATGAAACTGTATAGACTACATTTTAATTTCATAAAATGTTTGACATTTTGTGGGAGTCTCAATGTACATCTTAGGACTTAATGCATCTTAAGGTGGTACCTTACTTAAAGGCAGAATGAGTACGATTTTCATCACTTATGACCCATTAGAAGTGTGTGGTGGTGTATGTCTGAGATATCTTCAGAGTCCATGCCCTCTGCCTTATATTTTCTTATGTTATTGTGTTCAGGACATTTATGAGTGTCAGCCTTTGGGTAGTGGGTGTGTAGCCCTCAGCCACCAACAGCGCGCACAGTGTGACAGCGGGATAAAGAGGTAGCCCAGGTGACAGATCTTAAGCACCAAGAGCAAGCTACAAACAGACAACACTAAAATAAACAAATATAGAAAGGAGTAATGCTAAGCGGACAAAGTTTGTTCCAAAACTAGAGTGAATCTGGCGTTGGCTTTAACCCGCTGGCGAGCACTGAAGGAGAGGATGGTGGATGAAGACTGATGACGAGTTGACCCGTTTTCTGTTGGACAGGTGGGTGCCTGAGGTTAACTTAGCTAGCTTGCTTAAGTATTGTCTTTTCCATGTATAGGCTGAACTTTGAATGTTGTGTTTAGAAATCGCAATCAACAAATCCTACTCATTCTGCTTTTAAAGTGCATGATAAAACACCAAAGTGCATTATAAGCACACTGCATGCATTCATACCTATTTTTTAATATTCATTTCAGAAAACACACTATGTAATAAAATGCCTTGTGAATCTGAAACGCATTATGTTTTGATATATTTAGACAGTATAATGATGTGCTTATCATGTGTTGTGAGCAACACACTAAGTACATAGGACTAGTCCTTACCTACGATCAAAGCCAAAACAAGTAGAGGCATGGTCAAGCATGCATCACTGGTTTTGTGGAATTTTCTATTCAGTTAAATTGAGAGGAGTTGCTTTACAGCAAGAAATTATTTTCACAATGTTAATGGGGATTCAAGTACAGTTACACTATATTAAAAACTAAACATAGTTGGCTACTGTTCTTTTTTTGTTTTGAAGGGCAGATGCTGTACAATGGAATATTAGGGCCTTTGTACATAAAACATTTAAAAATTACAGAGCTGGGGTAGGGGGTAATATTCGGAGACAAACTTAATTTCCGAGATTAAAGTGGTAAATCTATTAGAAATAATTGGGGAAAATTAGGCAAATATGAGAGACTGCAACAAAGCCACATGAAATGTGTCACATCATCTCATCATAATACTGTTTGGTGTAAGTAGACGTATCTGACTGCTGTTTTATTAACATCTGCATACCCTGCTTTTAAAAGAGTACAGAGCCTTTAATAATATAAGCACATTTGAATTTATTATTTTTTTTCTAGCAAATGTATGACTTTATAATCTCAGAATATTTTTTTCTCTTGTAAATTTACCTCTTTAATCTCAGAGAAAATCAATGTTTTTTCTTCAGATTTATGACTTTAATCTTGGAGAGTTTTTTTGGGGAATATTAACACCCTCTCATATTTTTTTTATTTTATTTTTTTTAAACCTACAGTGGCCCTAATAGACCGTTGTAGATGATGTCTACAAAGGCCATAGCACAGACACATATGGCAGTGGTTCCAGTGTTTGTGAGCAGAATGTACATGTACAGCAAATCCTGCTGACTCCTCTCATGAAAACATAGTTCTCTTTCCCAGAGATTCTGTAAGGCAGAGACACGTGACAGTCTTTGATGTGAAAATCCTACAATAGTCTGGCGCACCGCCCAGATCTGAAGCAGATTTGTACCAGCACGATGTAAATGTTCGTGAAAACGTTACGTTGTCTTCAGTGTGAGGACTTCTGTACAACCTTAGCCTCCACTACAATGGCAGGATTCTCGATGTCAGCTTTGCTCTGAACCATCCTCAGCTCCAGTTGTGCGGAACTGGGCCTTTTCCCAGGTCCGGCCATCTCTGAAATAGAGATGAGAAGAAGAGCAGTTTTTTGGACTGGTCCACGTAGCAGTCAATTCTTGTCTCAGTGAACGCTAAGGCTGTTAATCCTATTGTGCCTTTTTACATGTAATCATAAGAGAACCAGTTGTGACATTACTTGTGTGCCTCAGTCTACATGCAATTCACTTTTACTCAATACCTAACACTAGCAAAACCAAATCTGTAGAGTAATTTAATAAACTAAGTTGTGTATCTCAATAATTGTTTTAATAAGATAATGCCTGTGGCCCCTACATGATGCACACTACTGGCTGACATATTGCTATTGTATGGTGTCTAACTATAGTATCAACAGCAACAGGGAGCAAACAGTATTCCTTTATTTCAAGCAAACAACTTCAAGATTAAGCAGAGAGACCACATGACAAGCAGAAGTCAATAAACACAAAAACCTACCATTGGCGTAAGTAATGGTCCTCTTAATGACATGGTGCATGACTGAAACAGTCTTTTCACAGGCAGTCTGTGGAAGACAGGAGGAAATTGGAATTTATTTATTAAGCGGTGTGGCAACATAATTAGACCAGATTCCATCAGCTTTTTGAGTGAAAAGTCAAAAGTGTATTGCTGGCCTTCAGGTCGTTGGGGTGATGGTGAGTCCAGGCTAGCAACAAGGCAGCAAACAGGTCTCCTGTCCCCACAAATGCAGCATCTACTTTAGGGATGTCCATGCAGATCTTCTGACTGGTGTTGGTCCCATCTGGTTTCACTACAGTGAGGACACACAGGGTGGTGATAAACAACTACTGCACTAGACAAGAGCATCAAATCCCCAATGATCACTAATGTGTGGCCTTGCATGTAATGATGTAAACATTCCTCCACCAGAAATAAAAAAATAAAGAGTTACATCTCAAAATGTCTTCTAAACAGCAGTAAATAAACGTTCTGTCCGGAGAAAGTTGGTCTGGCACTTTACCAATTTTTTGGCTCCCGAGGGCCACCAGGAACTGGTCCCCATGTTTCGAAGGCAGGTCTGTACTAGTGAGGACCACAGTCTCTGGACCCATTTTATGAAGCAAGTCCATCACCTGGAGAGTAGGAGGGGTCCCATTTGTTCAAGCTTTGTACTTTCTGGTGTCAGGTACTAAATTAGAAACAGCACAATGACAAATACGTGCAATACTCACCTCTAAAGCGTCTTCCTCCTTGTTGATTTTTCTTCCAGTTAATAACCTGCATGAAGAAGGGCACTAGTCACAGATGTACCAATGAGAGGAAGACACATACTCTTTCCCTCACCCACATAATAAAACATTTACTCAACATTATCTCCCTATTAGCTACTAATGCTAAATTAGTCCCCCAATTCTTTTTTTTTTTTTTTTTTACAGGCTGGCTTTCATGGAAAACTTGTATTCTCCACAATTAATTTTGTTTCTGATCATTGGAAGTGCACTCACTCTGCTTCAAACTGGTTGGGAGTGAGGATGTCGGCCAAAGGCACTACTTTGTCCCTGTAGACTGGCAGCAGGTACTCTGGAACGTACTGAAACAGACAGAAAAAAAAAAAAAACCATTTTATTCCACTTGTTTAAAACTGGGTTTCCATGCAGTTTTTAACCTCCTTGCAACTGACACCTACTTTTTCAGAATGATGGATTTTCCAAAATAAAAACAAATTTATTATAATATGAATGAAAGACAGAAGATGATTTTGCTACAGTTAGTTGCATAGACTAAATATTGTATACATTTTAGTGTTAGTTCTAAATTTTAAGTACATTTTATGAATGGTGTGCAGGAAAAGAATGTATTAAAAAAGATGATCAAGGAGAATTGGATGCTTACCATAGCACCGTGGTCTCCCATAACAGGATCACAAACTGGAAAACAAAAAACAAGTTAAGCTTTGGACTCATCTAGGGCTGTAACTAATGATTATTTACATTATCGATTAACTGTTTGATCTATTACATGTCAGAGATGTCATCAATTTATTCATTTGATCAGACCAACAGTTGAAACCCCACAGATATGCAGTTTACAATCACTTAATACAAAGAAAAGCAGCCAATTGTCACAAAGGAGAAGCTACAATTAGGGAATCTTTGGTATTTTCCCTTGTAAAGATTGATCGAATAGTACTTTTGTCCATCGACTAACCCATATTCATCCACTACTCCAATTTGAAATGTGAATCTTACAGTGTACACTCACCATATACCAGGCTGGGATTGGCGTCCTTCAGCTCCTGAATAATATCAACCACTGTCTCCAGGAAGGACGTGTCCCTGCTGTACCCTTGGGAGATGAAAGTGTAATGACAATGAAGAGAAAATGTCCTACGGAGGCTGCTGTTGGAGAAGAATTCAGTGTCTTCTGATATAGGGCAAAACACAGCCGCCATAAAATGTAGCTGCTCAAGGTCCATGCCACCATGTTGGGGCTTCCTCACATCCACATTTCTTTACAAGTATACACTGCTCAGAGACTCACCTGTGAGGATGTAGTCATAGTGGTTCACCTTATTGAGCTTAATGCCCTCATATAGCACATTGAGCTCCTCTGCGGTCAGTACTTGCCCTTTCCAGTGGGCGTAGCCTAGGATTCAAGAGGGAGAGTGGAGATTCAGAATTACAAGACAAATCTCTGTGGAAAACAAAAAGTCAAGATGTTTTACAAGACTTTGAGGATCCATGGGGTATCGTGATACTTTTGCACTACTTAAACCCAGGAAAACATACATGTAATATTTTATTAGCACCGCTGTGAATCAAAGCGTTTTCATGCTCTGTCTTCCCATCCCCCCAGCTCCCTCTACTGAGGTCCCTCTCCTCTCTGCGGTGTCCCGGGCCAAACGGGGTTCCCGCACTGACTGAATGATTTGCCTGTTTCCTGGCTGGCAGCTTCCCCCTTTCTTTGTCTGGTCTCACCATTAACCTAGATTACACCCTCACAAGCTGTTCTTACTGCAAATAATTGGACACACAAACACACTTTGGTATATTCTTCAGAAACACAAGAGTTCACACAGAGCCCAAACCTGACCCCGAGCCAGCGGAGGCACCTCCTGCAGTGAGGACTTAACAGAAAGCTGGAGGCCAAGTAGAGGCATGTGCTGTGGTTAGAGGGAAAGCTCTACATGAATGCTTTCTCTGCAGTTTCTGAATATTAATGTTGTTTACACATACTCAAAGTAGGATTGCAGTCTACACTAGTAAAGTGTCCAAATGCTCAACACTGGCCAGTTTCCTCTTACAGAAGAGCAGATGTATATACTGATTTAAAGTGTTTTGAGAAAATGTCTCCTGCTCCTGTGGTGAAAGCACATTCTTCACATGCTTTGGCACATGAATCCCCGATTATAATCCTATCCCTCTCTGCAGGTGGTTCAGCCAACCAAGTTTCAACTTAAGAAATACAGTTTCATGTTGTTTTCCTTAATGATGCAAAAGGCAGGGCAACCTTTTTACTGTTCCACTGCACAAATGGCTATCATTATCCCACAGATATGCTTCATTATAAAGATGTTGATTAATACAGCCAGAGGAAATAATTTCTGGCTGGACATCCAAGTACCTTTTTATCATTTACACAGCAGCAACAACAGCTACAGAAAGGTATTTTACAAAGGTTTTTTTGACATTGACATTTCTAGTACAAAATTTAAAAAATAACTAAATTATATTAATTTTGTCATATAGACCTTTCTAGTAATGAGTATTATCTGTATGTACGTATATCTATGTAGTTCTTTAGTTAGTTGTTGTGTTACCCAGTAATTGGTCCCCATTGTTAGACTCAGTATGACGTATGCTATGCTTTTGTTTGGAAGGTTAATTGTAGATTTTATTCCTTACAAACTAAGTTTAAAGAAAGAAAATCACACTTATATTCATATTTTACACTTTTCTAATAGAGGTCTTTGCATCAAATGTCCTTTAAAAAGATTAAACAGACATCGTCAACAATGACTTGCTTTTCATTTTTAAATCCCGCCTGAAAACACATCTTTTTAAAGTGGCATATTCCACATGATCACTATTTATCAGGTCACAGCAATCTATGTTTACAGTTATGCACCCTGATTTTATGCACTGTAATTATAGTTGTTCATTTTATCAATTTATTGCTGTACTGTTTTATTATGTTTTGAGAGGTGACCTTGAGTGTTCAGAAAGGCGCCTATAAATAAAATTATTATTACTACTACAAGACAGTTTTCACACTAAGCAACACACTCCCACAGTTACACCCAATCTACATTTGGAGTTAACTGAGAAAGAAGATGAACTGAGGTTCTTAGAAAACAAACTTTGAGTAAAACACAGTACCTTAATCCCCTCCTCTAAACCAGACAGATGAACAAAAAGATTGTATTTAACGTAGTCATAAAGCATGCATACAAAGCTCATCCAAATATTTGTATGTGTTAAATAATTTGTATTTTGTTTAAACATGTTTGGATATGTTTAAGATTTGAATATTACTGATGTTTAAGATGGTTATTGACCATTGTTTGATTATTAGCCATTGGAAAAAAAAAATAAAAAAAAATATCAGCACACGAATGCCTGCGTAGATGTTCTGTAATATTCTTATGCATATATGTTTTGCTAATACCAAAATCTATTCAATGCTGCTTTAAAGGAAAACTATATTTTATAACTAAAGCCCTGGATATACTTGCTTTTATAACAATGCATGGACGTAGACAGGCGTCGGTGACGCAAACGCCATGGTTCACATACTTGCCTGCGTACGTTGCGTGTACCTGAAGGGGGCAGACCAGGACCAGATCATCCCTCGCCGACAACCTCCGAATTTGAACATCGTAAACAAACCAAACATAGCGACACTCGAGCAGGTTATGATTTTAATGAGACATCATCTCGATAATTGCGGACTAGCTCCAGGAGTTTTATTGTAAACATCCCGCCATAAATCTCCCTTTTCTTAAATCTGCTACTGACCTGCTTCTTGTTTTGCGTTTAATGGCGGTTGGTAGTTAAAAGCAAGTATTTCCAGGGTTTTATATACAATGTTAAGGCCAGGGTATGTGAACAATGCAGATTGCGTTGCCGATGCCCATCTATGCCTACGTCTTTTAAAAAAAGAAAGTATATCCAGGGCTTTACAATGTTGGATGTTCATGTTAAACATGGCCAGAGCTTCAAATAATGAGGCAAAAGTATTTAAAAGAAAGTTCTGTGAGCAAAAACCTCAGATTTCCTCCTGTTCCGAACGCTCTGTCTGAAATAGCTTTTTCTACTAATGGCTCCAATAGTCCATAGCTAGATAAAGCCGGTATTCCATACATGGTCATTAGCTCCGCACAGCTACTCTCAGCCTGTCTGTACCGCTCAGTGGCAACAACAGCCTGGGGCGAGTTTAATCTCAAAACGTTTTGCACCCGTTTGCAACGTTTTCGGATTAAACGACATGTTTCCTTGCAACATTGTGCAACCTTCTGCAACGAGCTTCGAGGTATGTTTTCTTCCGTTTGGTGGGCGTGTCACAGGTGTTACCCAAACACAAACTTATCAGTTGTGTTCACAAAAGTTTGTAAACACAAACTTATCCTGTAAAAAGGCAGGAAAATGCAGTGTGCTTGCATACACAACCGGGTGTTCGAGGCAACTCTGCTTCCGTTATAGAAGTCATTTTGCTACGTTTTGTCCTGGTAACATGCTTCAGGTCTTGGCCAAACAGTGGGCTTTGAGAGGGGGGTCTTAAAGAGACATTTACAGCTTGTTTCAGACAGAGGCTGAAATGAAGGCCTCCCTGAAGGGCCAGTATAAGATAGAAAATGATTTTTTTTAAAACTTTGAATCATGCAAAGCTGCTATAAATAAGTCACAGAACAACAATATAGGACTGGAAATGCAATACAATAGGTCTCCTTTAAGTCTTTATTTTCATACTGAATTCTTGTGGGGTAAATTTCACTATTGTTTTAATTGTGATTAAGTGTGGATGTGAAGGTGGAGATGGTGGGTCTTACTATAGGACCCAATCAATACAATCTACACTGAAAGGACAACAGTTCACACTGAGTTAAGAAGTGATTGAGAAGATTACTAAATGTGAGAGTGAGAACCCATAAGGCCTCTGGCCTGGTCTGAGGGTTTTTTCCTCCCACATATACTAACAAGGCAAAGTACAATAACTTTGATGATTAACTCTGTACTTTAACACCTTTTACCTCACATCTTAGCCACCCAATTATATAAAAAAAAATAAAAACACAGTGGAGTCAAAGGAAATCATTTCCAAAGATGAAGATTTTTTGAAACCAGCATTGTCTTTTGGGAAGGGACTTCATTGTTTTGTTGCACTGTCACTCTATGTACTACACAAACAACAACAAAAATCCATAGCCTAATATTTGTATAAAAAGATAAAAGGTTCAAGTTGTTAAAGCTGGGGTGGCAATTTATATTAGAAGCAATTTATGTTAGATTTGTTGAAATTCTTTTTACATCCCGAGAGCAATCATATTGTATCGTAGCATAAATCAAATGCTACAGACACAAAAAAGAATAAACAATCCAGGTCTGTGGCTGTCACAGGACTGTACAGTGGGGAGAACAAGTATTTGATACACTGCTGATTTTGTAGGTTTTCCTACTTCTAAAGCATGTAGAGGTCTGTAATTTTTATCATAGGTACACTTCAACTGTGAGAGACGGAATCTAAAACAAAAATCCAGAAAATCACATTGTATGATTATTAAATAATTAATTTGCATTTTATTGCATGACATAAGTATTTGATCACCTACCAACCAGTAAGAATTCCAGCTCTCACAGACCTGTTAGTTCTTCTTTAAGAAACCCTCCTGTTCTCCACTCATTACCTGTATTAACCACACCTGTTTGAACTTGTTACCTGTATAAAAGACACCTATCCACACACTCAAACAGACTCCAACCTCTCCACAATGGCCAAGACCAGAGAGCTGTGTAAGGACATCAGGGATAAAATTGTAGACCTGCACAAGGCTGGGATGGGCTACAGGACAATAGGCAAGCAGCTTGGTGAAAAGGCAACAACTGTTGGCGCAATTATCAGAAAATGGAAGAAGTTCAATATGGCTGTCAGTCTCCCTCGGTCTGGGGCGCCATGCAAGATCTCACCTCGTGGGGTATCAATGATCATGAGAAAGGTGAGGGATCAGCCCAGAACTACACGACAGGACCTGGTCAATGACCTGAAGAGAGCTGGGACCACAGTCTCAAAGAAAACCATTAGTAACATACTACGCCGTCGTGGATTAAAATCCTGCAGCGCATGCAAGGTCCCCCTGCTCATTCAGATGGGCCTGGATATGCCTGCGCATGTCCAGGCCCATCTGAAGTTTGCCAATGACCATCTGGATGATCCAGAGGAGGAAAGGAAGAAGGTCATGTGGTCTGATCAGACAAAAACAGAGCTTTATGGTCTAAACTCCACTCGCCGTGTTTGGAGGAGGAAGAAGGAGGAGTACAATCCCAAGAACACCATCCCAACCGTGAAGCATGGAGGTGGAAACATCATTCTTTGGGGATGCTTTTCTGCAAAAGGGGACAAGACGACTGCACCGTATTGAGGGGAGAATGGGGCCATGTATCGCGAGATCTTGGCCAACAACCTCCTTCCCTTAGTAAGAGCATTGAAATGGGTCGTGGCTGGGTCTTCCAGCATGACAACGACCCGAAACACACAGCCAGGGCAACTAAGCATCTCAAGGTCCTGGAGTGGCCTAGCCGGTCTCCAGACCTGAACCCAATAGAAAATCTTTGGAGGGAGCTGGAAGTCTGTATTGCCCAACGACAGCCCTGAAACCTGAAGGATCTGGAGAAGGTCTGTATGGAGGAGTGGACCAAAATCCCTGCTGCAGTGTGTGCAAACCTGGTCAAGAACTACAGAAAACGTACAAATCTCTGTAATTGCAAACAAAGGTTTCTGTACCAAATACTAAGTTCTGCTTTTCTGATTTATCAAATACTTATGTCATAAAATGCAAATTAATTATTTAAAAATCATACAATGTGATTTTCTGGATTTTTGTTTTAGATTCCGTCTCTCTCAGTTGAAGTGTACCTATGATAAAAATTGGACCTCTACATGCTTTGTAAGTGGGAAAACCTGCAAAATCAGCAGTGTATCAAATACTTGTTCTCCCCACTGTAAATAAGCACACCCAGTCATGGGGTGGTGATGGCGCAATGGATAAGACGCCTGCCTTTGGTGTCAAAGACCTGGGCTCAATCCCCCACTGAGACACTTCACTGTGCAAGCCCTAGTTGCTCTAGAGGGGTGTGACCTCTGGCATAAACTGTATAGCAATTGTAAGTCACTTTGGATAAAAAAAACAAGAGTAAATTTCACATGAAATGACTGGCTAACCTACCTGCACTCACACTAAATGCGTTTGGTGATTGGATATTTAAAAAAAAACATCTGTCTCTTGCTGGTTTCTCCAACATCACCTACCCCAGCTTTAAGAAAGTGGAAAATGAATCTACTTTGTGAAAGTGATTTGTTTTTAAAAATCACTTTCACATGGGGGCAATTTAAAAACACTTAGCCAACCTGTGTGATTGGAGAACTGCACAGAGTTGATAGAGTCCACTTCAAAGCCCAGCACCTGAGAGAGAAAAAAAAAAATACTGAAGCAGCTGTTTATACAGAGGACAAAGACTGTTTAGATAAGCTTGTGTTTCACTGTACTATGGAAACAGTGTGGTGAATTACTACCAAGAGCTGCTATTTTTTTTTTTTTTTTTTTAAAACAGACTCAGTTATATATATATACACACATTTTTATATTGATAGGTTTTAGTACATTTCATATAACATCACAGTACATTTTGACACTGTTAGCCTATATAATGCTTTAGTTTCTGAATGCGTTCTCCTGCAATTAA
This sequence comes from Micropterus dolomieu, assembly GCF_021292245.1. Lineage (NCBI taxonomy): Eukaryota > Metazoa > Chordata > Actinopteri > Centrarchiformes > Centrarchidae > Micropterus > Micropterus dolomieu. Next base: position 7,802,879 of record NC_060156.1, on the reverse strand, counting down.
AACGGCCATTTCTGTGGTTTGCGACAAGGACCATAATGACTCTACTTGACTCTAAATGAATCTACTTTGTGAAAGTGATTTTTATTTTTAAAAATCACTTTCACATGGGGGCAATTTAAAAACACAATTCAAATGCAACACTGACATAACGCGAATGACACACACATGCTTTCAAAATAACTGATTTGTGGTAAGTCACTTGACTGATACGGAAATCAAAAGAAACCAATGGCTGCCTAGAGTGGAAAATGAAATCTAAAAATCTTCACGTGTGCTCTCATAGCTTTCAGCTATAATGTAAAATTCGTATTGCCTCTGCATGCAAAAGATGACATTTAAAGCAGCTCGCACTGCTTGCTACCTGTGGCTACAGTATGTTAGTGTGTAAGGAGCGGAAATAACTGGACACTTAACTCTCAAATTTCTAATTGAAAAGTGGCTTTTGCGCCGTCATCCTCCAGCACATTTTTCATTGAGCTTGAGGATAGTCTGGCGTTTTAACTTTACAGCCATTAGTGGGGAAATTCAAAACAATTGAAGAACGGCCTCAGATGTTTCGCCAGGTCAGAACACGTCCTTGATATAACGTTAAAATAAATGTCAGACTCTTCTCACACATGAGGAAGTCAGGCTCTGTACCAAAGGCATTTCCATATCTATTTCTTTCCCTGTTTTGTGCTGTTTTTCCTCCGTCTTGTTGCCTGAGCTGAGAGGTTTTATGGAGCCAGATCTCACCTGCAGCGGGAATGTTGCCGACTTGTTCCCCACGTATCCCCTAACAACATGACTCTGAATGGACAAAACACGACACTCCATTACCGCAATTACACTGAGCGCGTTTAAAAACACAGACAAGAGACGCGAGAAGTCCTAAAGCTGCATTAAAAATGCGTAGAGGCTCTGACACGCTGAAACTTAGCATGTGAGGACTAACTCCAACACTGAAGGGCAGATGCGGTGTAGGGTGCTGCTAGTTGACATGGACAGTTTTTATTCAGGCAGCTGTAAGGGCACCTAAAGTGATGCATTCAAAGGCTTATGAGGAATGTGGGAAAAACAAACTACATGCCGGAAAAAAAACTTCACTTCATGTTTCTGCACATCTTAAAACAACAGTCAGGCGCCCATATGAAGATTGCAATAGGATTTGCTTGCTGTAATCATACCCCCTGTTTATACTGTGCATTAAGACATCCAATCTTAACGCCCTTTCAATGTCAGTGATGGGGGATATAATACTGCGCGTATTTTACCTGAAGTTAATATGAGGCATCAGTGTTGCACAGTGCGAGTGGACATCTTCCAAAGTTACATGTAACACAAAGAGACACCTGGCTATTTTGAAAAATTATGAACCTGATCCTTTATTACAAGCTGGACCATTATGTTAGTGAGGCAAGTCATTGTTATGTGAAATTGAATCTTGCTTTCTGTTTTCAAGAGTTGAGAGTGATCTCGGGATGCAATGACAATGAGGACATCCTGGACATCCTTGAAAAAGAGATTTAAAATATCAATGGATTTCTTTCCTGGTAAAATAAAGGTTAAATAAAAAAAATAAAATGAATGAATGGATTATTGAATTAATATATATTTTTTAATTGTGCAATGCATACACTATGACCTTTACTTTTACACTATGTTCCTTTACACAACCTTGTTGAGTAATGGGCCTACATAGCATATAGAGCACAATACAAACGTTTCTAAACAATTCAAATTGGTTAAATGTTTAATAATTTATTTTAAAGGAAAAGTTTAGACATTTCTTATCTGCGTCAGGACCTGCATTGTAGTGCACACAGAAATAGGACATTATGGCAATAAAAGGAAGGCGGCCATGACTTTTAACTATGACAAATCTGATCTTGATGATGATTATGAGTGAATGGCATTGTGTCATACTTGATTTCTAACAAAATGTTGGTATTACAGCACCTGTAAAAAATAAAAACAATGATTCACAATAGAATTGAGTTGACAACAATACTACTACTACTACAAATAATAATAATAATAAAATCCACGCACAGATTTAATTGTATTCAGTTGTGTATTGGGCCAAATGTAAAAGACAACTTACTGTCATGTATTCTCTTAGCAATTTGAACTCTTTGTGATTCAAATTCAGATTAATTGAGATAAGTGTTTTGTTACCACTAGAGGGCACAAGACAGCAAAGATTTGATTTGTATCTGGGTAAATGAAATAAAAAAGCCAACACACAGTACAGGGTGTAAAGCACAAACACAATATTCCAAGAGAGGTTCCATTTTATATTAAAATTTTAGTTGCATATTACAGAGAAGGACATAAAAATGGACCTACTTAAAATGAGGCTTACTAGAGTCAAATAAGCCTTGGTACTAGGTTCATGTATATGTTTGTCTGTCTATAAATGTAGCCTATGTTCATACACATGGGCACAGTATGTGCATAGCAGTGAGAAGTTAGCATACATCACCAGCCTGCAGCACCCTGCATTATCACACCAGCACAGCAACCAAATTGAATCATCCTAGGCTTTAAACTGAAAATCACAAACACTCAATTCACCTATCCAACTGAAGTGGGAAGACTTTATATAAACGTGCCAACCCTGATGCTGCTCAGGTCTCAGTGAGATAGGTGAGATCAGGGGCAGTGAGTTTCAGAAGAGGACTCAAAAAGACCACAAAGCACACTGCCCCTGACACCTGGGTGAGCAGCACAGAGGCCGGATAGAGAACAGCCAGAGCCAGGTGGTTGAGCTGAAGGCTGAGCTCAAGGCTGACTGATTACTTTTCTTGTGTGCGTTAACAATGATGTTCTTGAGAAATGAGACAGACTCGTGCCAACGCACTAATAGTACTTATTCTCAACTCTGAATAAATCCTAAAGTAATGTGATATGGATAGGGTGATGTAAAGTAAATTCACTGAAAAGGGTTGCAGTATTTGTGATCACATTCAAACTGTTTTACAAGCCCGTGTTATTTTTTAATCATTCACAAGGAGCACACACAAAAAAAAAACAACCCACGGTACAGCATTTTATCTCTGTAAACTAAACCTGACTGCCAGCAAAAGCACAAAAAAATGTGTTAAAATAAAAATTCTGAAATCATACAGATTGTAGAAAAAGAACTTTATTAATAATGTGGGACATTTTATGCCAAAGATGCTCAGTGTAGCCAACATGATACAGTCTATATGGTAAATAAATATTTTCTAGCATTACTATATTTCCTATATTTACATATAAAATTGTATATAGCCTATATACTAAGAGAGGTGCAAATAAAAACTACTGCACAGAAAGATGCATCTATGTTACAATATTAGTAGGAAATTATAACGCTTTTTAAATCCGCCCTGCGCAGCCTGAACTCATCCGCTCAGCCTGGGACTGGTCCCGCCTCTGATGCTAAAGTCTGGCCGGGGAGGAGCCAGGTAACCGCGACACTGACACGTAAGAATCCTGGGTAAATTTTAAGGAGGAAGCTACATCATTTTGTGAGTTGATTGTCGATACGGCTTCCCCGCGTCAGACTTGATGTATAGTTGACCTGTCCCGGACCAGAGGCCAGTTCGTACGCCTTTGAAGCGACGCGGGACTGTCCCACAGAGGAGCCGACGCACAAGATGAGATTTCCTGCGTTTATTTCTGTCCTGCGGTCGCTCGGCCCGGTGGTAATCGGTATTTCTTTAGGGTTCACGCTGAGTTTATTGAGTGTAAACTGGACGGAAGAAGCGTGCTACCTGGACGGCAAGGAGGGCGATGATGTGACTGTGGGGCAGGATGGACAGCTCAAAGGAGCCCGAAAGCCCAACTCCATTGCGACTATCAACGATATGGAGTCCGAAGAAGACTTTGAACCAAGAATAGTCCCATATAAACAAGTCCAACAGAGTGCCCCAAAGAAAGTTTTCAGGTACGCGTTGTGTGGCCATTTACTGTAACTGGTGAACACATTCTGTAAGTGGGCTGTTTATATAAGGCTTATACTTGTATTGAACACATCATTTTAAGCTACAGTCCAGCAGGCCGCAGTGCAGCTCATTCTCAGTAAATGACTGATAAATCAATCATTGTGTCCATGTAACGCTAGGTGTGCAGGTGTCACTGGTTGTCATGTGGGTATAAGATTTTACACAGACCACGTGATGAATTAGAATTAACAAAACTAATTCTGAAGTAATTTTTTCCCCTCTCCCTGATGTTATTGGCTTTGATCAAATTGTCCACAGCCCCTCTTCCTCTGCTGGTTTCTGCCTGCTAACATTCCCCTGCAAAAGTTCTCCTGAGGTTAGAGCTTCACCGTCCAGGTTTCATTGGCAACCTGTGCCATGCAGTGGTTTGTACAATAAGAGGGCTGTAAATAATGATATTTTTCATTATTAATTTAAATTGATTGTTTTCTCGATTTTTAAATTAATTCTTGTTTAGGGTATGGAATATCAAAAAGTGGTGAAAAATGTTCACCCAGAGCCCAGTGATGTGTTCATTTGTCAGACCAACAGCTCAAAGCCCAAATATATTTAAATTTATATCCTGTATGACAAAGAAAAGTAGCAAATCCTTATTGAGATGCTGGGGCTAGGACATGTTTGGCATTTTTGCTTGAAAGAAATAGTTGCTGATTAAGTTTCATTCCATTTGCTAATTTATCAAGCCACACAGTGTTACAGGTTTTAAGAAGAGGCGTAATTCATGCCAATAATGGTAAAAGAGTAAAAGTTAGGTTGGGTTGTGGTGGTGGCGGTGATGAATCACAATTCATGTTCTTGCACGTTTACTTTTCCAAAGAGCTCATGTTGTTTTCTTTGTTAGTCAATAGCTTATTCAGAAGCTGTCTCATGTCTTTTTCAGGGCTAAATACATAAGCACAGAGTTGGGGATGCGAGAGCGTCTGTTTGTCGGGGTCCTGACATCAAAAAACACCATAAACACCCTGGGCGTAGCTGTCAATCGCACCATTAGCCATCACCTGGACGCCGTGGTCTTCTTCACCGGCACGCGCAACCGCAAAGTCCCTCATGGCATGTTTGTCGTCTCGCATGGGGACGAGAGGCTAATATGGAACATGTTTCAGAATATCAGACACATTTTAGATCATTACATTAATGAGTACGACTGGTTTTACTTCGTCCAAGATGACGCCTACACAGAAGCCGACAGGATCAAAGCCCTGGTGGAGCACCTGAGTATGGATCGAGAGCTTTACATGGGCAGCCCTGAGGAGTTCATAGGTGGAGAGATGGAAGGGAAGTACTGCAACGGAGGGTTCGGGTACATCCTGTCACGTACCTTGCTCCTCCGACTCCAGCCCTTCCTGGAAAACTGCAGGAATGACATCCTGAGCGCAAGGCCCGATGAGTGGCTCGGAAGATGCATCATTGATTACACCAACACAAACTGTGTCAATGAATATGAGGTAGGTTAAGTGTATTGGTGAGGGGACACATGATCACAATAGTTACTTAAGACCATACAGCTCTCATTTTTAATAATGCATACATTTTCAAAATCTATAAAAGTTTCTCGGCTTCTGAATGTTTTTATGTTTAAAGGGAACGGAAAGAGGTAGATCATAGATGATATGAATGAGGAGCCACAGAGGGGGGGAAAAAAACGCTGTCAGACTGTCGTTTAGAAAAGTAGTGAGACAGGTTACAGCAGTGGGCCTCTTTGACAAAACAACGAAACTGTCATGGCAGAAATCACTCCATGCCTCTGGGACAGCACTGAAAACTGACATACCGCTATATAAAACTAATTACCATGCTCGCAAAGAGGTGGTATTTATATTACAGAGTAGATCGCTAATAGCCTTTAGCCTTTCATTTTTTGTTCTCCACCGCTCCTGCAGCAGTGTGGAATAGGTAAACAGGCAAGCAGAGTAGAGCTGACTTCAACCTTGCTTAGGTTCAATGGTGTTAAAATCCCCTGTGGGTCAACATGCTGTGCTCCTGTAATGTCATTAGCATTTAAGGTCAAACAAGCTCTGTGGAGCCCTGATCTGTCCCAATGACCTTTCAGGTGATTGTTTGGTTGCATTCGGCTCAGTTTGCTTACACCATACTAAAGATTGTGGTCTTTGTGAACATATTAAATTACTTTGTTGGAATGTTCTCAATTTAAATGTGCCCTTACAATGTATACAACATATGTGCAGGCTAATATTTTGTAATGGACTTATTTGCTTCCATTTTGTCCTCCTTAGCCATGACCCAGTGGAGGAAACCATCTTGTTACACAGTTGAGAGTGACTTGCATGACTAACTAAAGCGCCTTGAGTCAGAAGAGCTCCAGCAGAGCCCCTAGATAAGGCAGAGAAGCAGGGGGGAGTTAAAAGAAAGCAACTTGAAAACAGAGCCAGACATGAATTCTTCTGTTAAGAGAGAACATTGATGACCATTAGAGACAGACAATACTTCACTAAGTGTACCGCTGCAAGCTGTAAGCTGTTGGCAAACATTTGCGACAGAGTTAAGCAGTGTCGCCATTGTTTGTTCTGTTAATAGCGGGAATCGGATTCACTTTTTTTAAATCACTCAAGCTCCTTAGGTGACTACTGTTTACATCTTAAACGTCTTTAAGTGGGATTCAGGTGCCAGTCTCAGGCATTAGTATCTGGTTTCACCTTTAAATTCTACAGTTTTTAGCCCGATGCTGCAGTGGTCATAATTTATTGATATAAATGTGGTGAAATTAATTAAGAAAAAGAATCTCTTAAACCCCACATTCCCAGAACAAATTTTGTTCCTGAAATGACCAAAACATGGACACTAAAAAGCTGTTGTACAACAATAGCATCCTATTGTTACAAAATGAGTCTCCGTCTTCCCTTTACTATACAATTATGGTCAAAACCAGCCTGTTTGCAGTGGAGATGAGCCAAAGATGCTGCCTGGATAGTGTGTAATGTTTGTTTGGAAGTAGGACAGCATTGCAAGTCAGCTTAACATTAGTCATGTTTCTGTCACGGCAGACGTGATATGTCTCATGAAAAGACCTCTCTGTTTCTTCTCAGGGGCTTCAGTACCACTATTATGAGTTGGGAAAAAACTCTGATCCTGGTAAAGAGCAGAGTGAACAGTTCAAGAAAGCTCTGACTGTCCATCCAGTGTCTGACCCTGAGCAGATGTACAGGCTGCACAGATACTTCACTGAGATTGAGCTCCAGAAGACTTACGATGAGATTGCGACACTGCAGGTAAGCTGATTTTCAAGTGTTACTGTAAATTAGGGTTGGGAGATCGTCTCTATTTTGATATCGTCTGATCATGGCTACTTGAAATCACCAATTGACGATCTAATGACCAGGGAGCGGTGTTAAGTTGCAGCAAGTCAGTGAAATGCCAGCATGGAAGAAACAGGCTGATTATCTTTAAGAGAAACCATCAGAAGCATCTGTAAATGCACAGTACAGTGTTTCCCACAGAATTGCCACGTTACTGTGGCGCCACGCACCCGCGGCAGGGAGAAGAAGATTGCAATCGATAGCCGCTATGTACAGCCGTGTCAATCTCACACCCAGCTGTAATCTAATGTTAACATATCCGTCTCCAATACTGACAGCGTTGTGTTAAGAAAATAGATAGACTAACTTCTCAGAGTTAGAGTTAGAGTGAATCTGTGCACTGCCAGAGACATTTGGCGCTGCGCGCAGCTCCACAATGACTTATGATTTTACTCATATTAAACAGTATGGGGCGTTCAAATCAATAATTGGGAAACACTGCAGTGTGGTGCAGATTCTAGAGACTGTTTTCATGTCTTCTTAGTTCTGATAGTGAGTTAGGTAAAATTGCCTTAATATCGGCGCATGAAAAAACCATCGCTGATCATCCCTTCAATCGTTGATAAGCGAGCCAATTGGAAATACCCTACTGTAAATCACCCAAGGCTCAGTCGAAACTAAAAACCTGTCTTCTCTTTGCTTAGCTCTATTGTAGGTTAAAATTTTTAGTGTTATTAGTTGTTTGAATTGTCTAGATGTCTGTCAGAACACTTCTTATGTTTCCGCAGGCAGAAATAAAGAATGTGAGTGTGGTTGCTTTTGAGGGCAACCGGACCGCCCAGTGGCCTGTGGGGATCAATCCACCTTTTGAGCCGAAATCCCGGTTCGAAGTTCTGAAATGGGAATACTTTACAGAGGAGGAGATTTATTCCTGTATCGATGGCTCTCCAAAGTGTGAACTGCGCGGCGTTGACCGCATGGATGTGGCTGATGTCATTGACATAGCCATAGGAGAGCTAAACAAGAAGTACAAGCCTGTCCTCCACCTGAAGAAGCAGCAGCTGATTAATGGCTACAGGCGCTTCGACCCGGTCAGGGGCATGGAGTACACCTTGGACCTTCAGCTGGAGGCGGTCAACCAAAAAGGTCACAGCCAATCCATCGGCAAGCGGGTTCATCTGGTGCGACCTTTGAGTCGAATTGAGATCATTCCCATGCCCTATGTCACTGAAGCCACAAGGGTTCACATCATTATACCTCTTAGTCTGCAGGACCGGAGCTATGTCAACCATTTCCTGGAAGTCTTTAGTGCAAATGCTTTTGAGACCAGTGAAAATGCCATCCTAACATTCTTGTTTATTTATGACCCAGTAGAGGCACAGCAAGTTAGCCAGAATGATATATTTGCCAGCGTGAAAACTCAGATAAATGCTTATGAACGCAAATACCCTACAGTAAAAATCCCATGGATAAGTGTCAAGACGGAAACACCATCCCAGATCAAATTCATGGACATCATCTCGAAGAAGCACCCGGTTGACACGCTGTTCTTCTTGGCTAAGGTCAACACAAACGTCAATTCAGAATTTCTGAACCGCTGTCGCATGAATTCCATTAACAACTGGCAGGTATTCTTCCCCATCCATTTCCAGGATTATAACCCTGATGTGGCCTACCACAACCAGCAGCGTCCGGCCACAGTCGATATGGTTAAGGAAGCAGGCCATTTTGACATTAGGTCATTTGAAGAAGCATGTTTTTACAACTCTGACTACATGGCAACACGTGCGCGAATGGTGGCAGACGTCCAGGAGAATGAGGAGATTCTCGAGACCCTGGACATCTACGACATGTTCGTCAAGTATTCGGGTCTGCATGTATTCAGGGCAGTGGAGCCAGCATTGCACCAGCAGTACAGCTACCAAGACTGCAACCCGCGGCTTAGTGAAGACATCTATCACAGATGTGTTCAGAGCAACTTGGAAGGTCTCGGTTCCCGCTCCCAGCTCGCCATGCTGCTGTTTGAGCAAGAACAAGGAAACAGCACTTGAAACCACCACACAACCCATGTCAAGGGCTTCAAGGGTTACATCTGTGACCCTGCCTGACATTCTCCATCTTTCAATGTGCATCAATGGTTATTTGGTTTGTTAGAGTTCTTGGCTAGTTTGGAAAAAATGAATGCAGTACATTCCCAATTAAACCTTTTTCTTAAATGTTTACAACACTTGTCCATACAGATGAGTTGCTAGAACCAAATGTTTTTGCTGCTCTGACGATTCTGAAAGCTGTGTTGAGCTATTTTTGACCACTAGGTGCAGAAACTCAGACTAGCAGAGCCCTGATATAGTGCTGGCTTATCCAGTTGATATGGTGTCCACATTCCAGCGGACACTGGGCTACATAGATAACCCAATGGAGTTGTCTTTCTCTCCACGTGTCCAGTGTAATTCAATTTTCATTGGGATTAGGTCCATAAATTCCTGAAAGAAAGATCTTCCTTTTGACCGTTTTGTGCTGGGGAAGTAGCATACAATAGACTAATTTGAGATGATGTGATGAGTACAGCTGCTGATAGTTTTAC
>NC_060156.1:7785235-7793050 GCF_021292245.1 Micropterus dolomieu | reverse complement strand
GGGGGGGGGGGGGGGGGGGGGTGAATAATTTTAACCAAAACAATGAGTGAGTTGAAAGTGGCAAGTAGCAGCTTTTATATTTATAGAATGTTGTTTGAATTAATGTTAATATCAAAGATATTGTTAAATGGAGCTTTTACTTGTAGCTCTAATAGATATACATTAGTATATTGCACCACAGGTTGTGTGCCCTTCGTGTAGGGGGCATTGAAATGTTGAGCTTTTGAATTTACTTATTTGGGTATTTACAGAAGCGCATCTTCGTACATGTGCCTTGACACTGACTTTTCATACGTTAGCTGTTTATGAAAATATCTTTTATGGTATACAATTTTGCACTTCACCACTGCAGGTGATGCACAGCTGATGTTTTGATTAGAAATGTAGTTTTGTTAAAGCACGAATAACCGTTTTGAATGGGTGGGAGATGTTATCTTTCACTGTGGAGAAAGCCTCCTGTATAGCTGGGAGAATTTTAAAAGGTTGTCATAACTTTTTTTTTTTTTTTTTAAGGTGACTTGGAAATATCATGATCTCAAACATCCATATGTGCCTCAAAGTAGGGAAGGAGTTTCTAGAAAGTATCTTCCCTTGGTCTTCAGAGATCGTAGATCTAGAAGACTGGTCTGTTTCAGTAGGCCAGCAGTGTGTATTTGAGTTAGATTTTTCTCCACAAAACCTTTTGATGTCGCAAGAAATTTCACCTTGGGTAATGTCTGCAGTGATTGCCCAGGTTTGTCATCCTCATTGAAGTAAGGGTACTTTAAAACAGAATTTTATTAGTTTAGAAATGGTTGAAAACAAGAATGTATGAAACATTTTTACACGTCACCAAGTATACTCTAAAAGAAAAAGTTAAACAGTTCCAAAGTATTTTAGACTGTATTGTTAAAACATTTGTAAGTTATTATACTGTCCATTTCCTGAGCTCAGTTTTAGAAATGGTTGCTTTCTCCCAGTTGCAGTGCAGTCTAATGGGAGGCCTTTCCTACGTTATTGGCCGGTGGTATTGACACCAGAAAGTTTTAGTATATTAAAATGTGCAATATTACAGATAACACAGCTGGATTGATGTCCAGTTGAGGAAACTTTTAATTTCAAAGACATTTGCTGCAAGTTCAGCAGTGTGTATATCACAATACTGTTCATGACAATGACATAAAGTAAGACTTGTGCTTTCTGCTCAATGTTAGGTAAATACACTGTAATTTCTTTTGACAAGACCTTTAATGTATTTTGCTGACACTAGACACTTTTCATCATAAAATTAAGGCAAGTCCTTTTTATTTAACTTTAATTGGATTTAAAGCATCTGTTACTACATCCACAGTGGTGGTCCTCAACAGTGTTTTCTGTATTTTCTATCATGCATACAGACCATGGAGGTCAGTTCTTACGGACTTTTAGCATTCTTTTTATAATGCATTTTTTTTCTTGACAAGAGCAGTCTTTCACCGTGACAGTGCTCCAGCTGAGGTACTATGAATGTTCTCCTTGATTCTTTGAAGAGTATGACACTAATAATGTGTGGAATTGGAAACTGAATCTTCCAAAACAAAACCACTGTGAAAAGAGGGAGGGCTGAGATTACAGTTTGAAGTTATTGTGGTGATCTGTGTTGTCTTTGCCTTCTATAGACGTGAGATTCTCAAAATTAAGCGAGTGTGGCAGATTAATTAATTAAAATGAATGTGTTGTTAACACAGCCACCATCGCTGAGCGAAGTCTCTAAGTATTTTGTCCATAACTTATTTATCTGTCATTTCTCTATGAATTATGCAGAATCTGAATACTTCCGCACTAACAGAGGCTTTCATGACATTCTCTGTACATGTATAAATATTTTATAGACTATTTTAAGCCTTTTTTTAGCTTTATTTACACAGCAATTGATCTTTTATTTATCAATATTGACAGTAATGTAATGATATAATATTTTTGGAGACAAAATTAAACATACTGTATCTTTGTATTTTGTGCTCGAAAATCATATCATTTGATCCGGAAGACACTTTCAATCAATTAATTTAAAAAAGCAGGTTCATTTTTTGATTTCCATTGATGTTTTGACTTATTGGTTTACATTATTTTATGCATATGGGTACTAGTATAACCAAAGCAATACATTTTAATAAATGCTCATCACATTTAATTGTGTGCTGTAATTCCAAATGAACTGTGAATTGTTGTAATTTTTAAATAAAGAATTTTTGAATATAAACATTTCCTCTTTATGTTTATAGATAAGAAAATAGTAATTTTTTTTGTAGTGCATCTACAAAATTGAGTTTGTCCTTTAGGTGTCAGCAGAACAACATGTTTTACTGTCTGCAGCACAGGTCCTAGACCAGTACTGGCTGCCAGTCACTGAGGTGAGCAGCATTACTGAACAACATTTTGAAATCGCATCTCTAACATGAATTGGTATGGTTTTCTCATTCATGTTCCCGGTGTGTGCTAAGTAGGACTACCGTTAACATTCCTGCCCATGTCAGACCCAAGGTATTCCTTATATCTGGGTTGGGTGAAAACAGGGAAAACGTTGCAAACTTAATTACAGCTTTAGTTATTTCAAGGGTCCATATGCACTACCCTGAGGCATGCTGTAAAACCACATAACTACAGAGCAGCTGGGAGTTAATTGCAAGTCATTATTTTGTACTTTGTTTTACATTCGATCCCAGGACTTTCTCCTCCCACACAGGGACACAGTTGTTTCAAGTCTTCTAGAAACTGGTACTAGAATTTTCAGTCATAACAACAATTTGGGTTCACCTGGAGGGTATGTTGAGAAGTAGAATTACACATATGCTAGACATTAAGAAGAGTGGGTAAGAAATAACGTCACTTGTCCCAAATAGATAATGATACTTCAAATGAGTTGTCCCAGATTGTCTCACCAGAGCCAACCTTTGAGATGCCTTCAGTCTTCTTGTAACCTTGGGAGTCATTGTTTATAACAATGTTTTAGTCAGTGCTGGAAAGGCTTTAAAATGGGTGGAAAAATTGGCATACATTTTGACTGTTTTGTAAAGAAACAATAGACAACATGGAGTTACAAAGTGAGTTGGGCTCTGGATTTAGGAGGCACTGGTTTTACCAATCTAAACTTTAATAGTTATTGTATTTACCATATTTAACATTTATAAAATGTGTTTTAACAGAGGAAATAATCACAATATCACACACTGTACAAATTGTAAGCGTTCCTTGTTACTGCAGTGATGGTCCACTTTTCTGTCAGTTATGGGATATTTATCTCCTCTCACATGACCTCTCAGACCTCAGCTAAAAAAATCAGCTGCTGAAAAAGAAAGAACATTCAAAACCTAACATCATTGGCTGGTGAGACTAAATAGATTTTTATGGATAATGCGGTAAGCACATACATGCTGAATGTCACAGAGCTATAAAGAAGTAGGCCAGAGGAGCTATGCTAAAAGGGAGGTCAGAGTAGAGGCTCGAGGAATCCAAGGAATGTGAGCTACATGCTGTCAAGCAGGGAAGTTGTCCCATCTGCTACAGTACAGACCTGCCGCCCACCACTCAGCCCTGTGGCACCTCACTCAGATCATATGCCGTAAAATCAGCTCTGTCATCCACTCGTGTTTTTAAATGCTTTTGTATCCAGCATTAATCAGGTGGTGTTTTAAACACAGCATCTCAAGGATTAAAAAAAAATTTCTACTCCAGGCTTTACCTTTCAAACAAAACTCTACAGTAATAATGTGGTGCTGTATTCATCCCTGCACACCAGCCCCTGTGTGACTTGTCTGAGGATAGCTACAATTATTGATGACAGAGGAGAAGATTGTTATGCATAGCCTGTACAGGATGTCATCAGAGACTGTGATTGGGAACCTTTTGAAAATGTCAAAGTGACACATGATTATGAATATTAAACAGCCATGTATAGCCCATGATTACTTGACAGGAGGTGGGGATTTGACAGAAGGAGGATTGGAATCTCATTGTGAGCTAAAGTGATGTATAGCGATATTGCTGCAACAGGATGCACCAATCAAGTTAGCAGAAGAATTATGTCGTCATTTGTTAACAAGATATCCTGCAATGTGATGTATTTCATAGATTTCCCAGACTAATGTTATGAATTACATGCAGAGTGGATTGTCAAAGGCCTGTCAAAACTTTAAGCAGGCTTGATTTTGTGCAGGTTAGGGTTGGACTTTAAAATTTAGTCCGACCAACTTAATTGTTCAATATTAGCAAACAAAGCAGGATGTAATCTCACAGTCCTGCAGCATACGGGCCCAAACTGCTGCATCATAGCAAATAAGCTGCCAGCATGCTATGAGGGAAACATTATCAACATTTCCACCAAGATACAAACATTTGTTTCGTCATTTAGAACATCTAGTGCTGTGTTACAACTGAATGTGGGACATCACAAATGATGATGCACTAATAAAGCAACATGTTGAACATTTTGCAGGTCAGACATAATTAAAAAAGGGTCACATCCTAGGCATCTCTGAAAGCACATTCCCGAAAGCTTCTTTACATGGTTTCCAGTGAAGATGAACACAAAGCTAAACAAATATTTGAAAACATGATGCAAGTGTGCCCGTCTCACCCAGCACCCGGTGATGAAGGCAAAATAAGAAAGGAGGAAACTGTATTAAGAAGCCCAGTTAACTCTTTCTACTGACACAAACACCAGTGTCAAGTCATGCCAAATTGTTTAAATTAGCTCATCAGTCCAGCTAGTCTTAGAGATGCAGTTACAGCCTGTAGTCAGTTCGATAACCTAAAGCCATTTTCCACTGCAGGAACTTAACGAACCGTAATTTAAAAGTGGCAATCGTCATGGATTCTACTTTTGTTTCCAATCCATCACTTTGTAGATGAGTTCCTGGAGCAAGAGGTGATGCACCCCAAGAGGACTACACAAAACACAACAACAACTGCCATTTTTCTACTGCATCTGTATTGAGAAACCAGTATTTTAAAGAAGAACACTTGAAAAATGGTTGTTACACAAAGACATCCAGGTAAGAAAACCATTAAAAACAAAAAGTTAGACAAGAAGATTTGTGAGCATCCGTTTGACACACAGTCAAACAGCGCAGGGAATAAATTAAAAAGAAGAAACAACTGAGAAACTACAAAGCGGTTCAAAGAGCTGGGCCCCATTTCTGATAACCAACTGACTTGTGCTGGCCCCAGAATAGGCCTGGAGCTAGTATTAATATGAAAGAAAATCAATATTTGCACTAAGTCTTCCATTGTTGTCCATCCCATAACTGTTTACTTAGCTCTCCCATCATAAAAATTACATAGTGGTTATATGACACAGTGTAGTTGGTGGTACAGATGATGCCTTTTTAACAGTGTAAATCCAAAACATATAAATTTGTAAAGGGAAACACAAGGAAGAACCTCATACCAAAGCCATAAGTTCTGAAAAGATCAGGTTGCGGGAAGCCAGAGGTTACATGTAATTAAGTTCCTGCAGTAGATAAGGGCAAGTGAGCAAGCTGACCTTTCATGATCATGACAAACATGATTATGAATGAATCAATGTAAGAGTCTCCATTTTTTGTTTTTTACTCCCGCTTTGCTAACTTGTGCTCTTTAAAACTGTTATGTCTTTGTCCCTCCCATTGAGGATTAAGTTAACCAACAAGAATAGTCAGAGCCACCGGAGAAAATTTTAAATTAAACTCCTCCACTGAAGCTGTTCTAACTCTACATTTATTAGTTAAAAACCTTACTACTGCAATAACACTTCAAGCTTTCCTGATAACTACTCTGATTTTCAAACTTTCCTTTTTTTCATGGATCAACTCAGCCAAGTTGAATCAGTCTAATGTGCTCAGTCATGTGTGCAAGAAGAAACACACACACACACACACACACACACACACACACACACACACACACACACAAAAAATAAAACATGGTAAATAGCTGCTACACTTTTATAATGGTACTGGACCACAAGCTGAAAGAGATGACATGGCAAAAAATTAAATTCTGTTTCTTATTGCTTATGTCAGCTTAAAGTTATAATGCTAACCAAAGTAAAGAGTGGATTGTGGGCAGAAAAAAAAATACAACCATGTCATAATCGAAAACATCACCTTCCCTCATCCAGGATTTGTGTGTCGTCTTGAAACAAGCAGGACATATAAAAAGAAATGATGGAGATAATAGTCACAATCCATTCAGTCCATTTTTGTTACCTGGACAAATGTATTTATGTTTGGCAGTCTAACATATCTGCAGATTGTAAGTGGACAATAATTGCTACAATCATGATTGATATTGTCATATAAAAGTCTTTTCTAAAATGTATAAATAACTCAAATTTAGATTTCATAAGTTAGATATTAACTGAATATAAATAACAACCATCGAAACAGAGCTTTAGAACTTTCTCAATTTAAAGTTGGACTTTATGTACAAGCACAATGCTACTCTCTAACACCTTAACCACAAACCAGACAAAGTGCATCATGTGGAAAGATGCTGCTAGATCTTCTAAGCCAAGGTCATACAGTCCGGCCTAAATAACCCCCCCCCCCCTCATATTTTAGATGGATAAGATTTGCTTGATGAAGTATTTTCATCTTGTATACAATATAGAACATATAGATAATAGTATCTCTTTAAATAAGTACATAATTTGTAATGGCTTGATATGGTACAGTGAGTTTCCCATGAAGTAGGAGGAATAGTTTGAGGAGAGATAAATGGAGGAATACAGGAAGAAAAAAAAATAGAGATGCTAGCTGAATAAATAAATCATATTTTTCCTTTTTTTGGAGTATAAACTGGATCATGGTGACATGCAGTCCTCCTCTTGTTCCCTTATAGTGATCATGTACCAAAACTTGGTCCTGAGATCACAAATTGTCTTACTTCTCACATGAAGCTGGACAAAGTTGAGAGGGGTCCCATCCAGAGAGAGAGAGAAAAAAACAAGTAAAAGCGGTGTCCAATTTGTGCCTACATACTGTACGTACAAGTGCTATGTTAGCAGCACAAGTTAGGTGTTCGACTTTGGCTGTAGCTTTTCACTGGTGACAGCAAAGGACCGACGGAAATGCAGAGGGTCTGTTATTGATCTCAATACAGACGGCTCTTATCTTTTGGTGTCACCAGGACTGGTAACGATGGTTGGCTCTAGCAAGCGAAGTCCTCAAACACCCCGTGGTGTGCAGCGTGATGGTGGTGAGGGTGTGGGTGAGGGTGGTGGTGGTTGGGGAGCATCGTGTTGGCGTACGCCCCCTCTGGGTGACTCCGTGTCATGTCATTGGGGTCCTGTTGAAGGCACAGCATACAAGTCAACTTCAAGATCATGCTTCGAGGACGTGTGTAATGTGTGTGTAATGTCATACAGTGGGGGAAAAAAGTATTTGACCCCTTGCTGATTTTGCAGGTTTGCCCACTTACAAAGAATGCAACAATCTACAATTTTAATCATATGTACATTCTAACAGTGAAAGACAGAATCCCAAAGAAAATTCCAGAAAATCACATCATATGAATTTATAAAAATTGATAACCATCTGATGAGGAAAAACAAGTATATGACCCCCTACCAAACAGCAAGTATTCTGGCTCCTACAAGCCAGTTAGTCTTTCTTTAAGACACAGCCCCAATCCCAACCAATTATCTACATCAAATACACCTGCCTCACCTCGTTACCTGTATAAAAGACACCTGTCAACACCCAAACAACCAGCATCCAACATCACCACCATGGGCAAGACCAAAGAGCTTTCTACGGACATCAGGGACAAGATTGTTGATCTGCACAAGGCTGGGATGGGCTACAAGAGAATCGG